>NC_136065.1:1992267196-1992562196 GCF_964261635.1 Lissotriton helveticus
GCAGTGGATTGCGGGTGCGCGATATATAGTTAGTGCAACTAACTATATATGGAATTTCAATGGTTTTGTGTGAGTAAAATAAGGTTTTCTAAATGCGAATTCCTAACTATATATGGTCTATAACCTATGGTTTTTTCAGTGAATTTTCAAGGTTTTGTAAATGCTAATTCCTAACTATATATGGTCTATAACCTATGGTTTTTTCAGTGAATTTCATTGGTTTTGTAACAGCTAATATCTGTAGCTGTAAAATGTATTCTTCTTAAAATCCAAAAATATATTTTATATGTTTATTAATAAAAAAAAATTTAAACATTTTTTTTTCTTCGTTCCCGCTTCGCGAATCGGGAAGCTTCCCGTTAGCTGACCTTGATGCCGCGAAATAGGCCGCGAGCCGGTAAACGTTTCTTTACCGCAACTGCCGCGTTAGAAAACAACATCGTGACGCCTCCCGTCCGCATGACGTTTCGCGTTGTCGCGTGATACGTCATATGACGTGCTACGTTAGCGAACTGGTACGCTTACCGAGTCGCAAAGCACAGGTTTCTGGAAGCAAACCGGGAGGCCCTGCAAAGCGCTTAACGTAAACACAGCAGGTCATGTGACTTGGTAATAACACTTTTCATTGGTTCATTTCACTTTTGGTTTCCTAATGATGTAAGACTAGGTCATATAATCTAAAATGAACACTTTTCATTGGTTGAGAACTATTGTTTTTCCCAAATGATGAAAATCCCTCCTTCTTTCCTCACTCTGACTTTCATCATTGTGAGAGAAAGACCCTTTGTTACCAGTGAGCAATGGCTTCTTTAGTAGCTTCAGCTGGTGCTTCCCCACCACCTCCACCACATCCAAGGAAGAGTGGACCACCTGCTGAAGTTATAATACAGCAAGAAGAGGAAGAAGAGGAACAGGACGACGAGCACGAAGAGAGGCACTTTTTGCCTGAGGAGCCCAGGATGTCTCACCGGAAAGAAAACTTCATTTGGCAATTTTTTAAAATTCCCAAAGGTCAGAAAAAAGTAAATGCAAGATACGTAACTTGCCTTATATGTCAAGATAGACTGTCCAGAGGGACCGACAAAAAATACAGTTTCGGAAACTACACAATGCATCGCCATATGACTAGGTGGCATCCTAACAACTACAGTGCTGCACAGATTCGTAACGACCTAGATAATCTCCCTATTATGGCCAGAAGATCTGTTGTACCGGAAGTAACGGGACCAGAGGGCAGGGAGATGGTGCCAAATATACAAACGAGATTTCGTGAAGTAAAACAAGTCTGCGTACATTGCAGTGGATTCATTTGCTACGGAGAAAGAAGCATCACTCTGATCAACAGAGCTATTGACAATCAGGCTCATGTTTGCCCGAAACGCCACAAACAAATTCTTTTTTTTTTTTTGTTGCTCCTGTTGAGCCCTTTACAATGAATCGTTTTTATTGCCCCCTCCAAGAAAAACCCAAAAAAATATAAAACTGTTCAGAAAAATTCAAAAAAAGTAAAAAAATGTTCAGAAAAAAAATAAAAATATATAAAACAACAAAAACAATAAAAAAAAAGTTCTTTTCAGAACTACCTCCCCGTTATTAAAAAATTGGTACAATATTTGGAACTGTGCCAACCTCTATTTCTCGTAGTTCGCTTCCCAGTTCGCTCGCCGGTACGCGAACCGGAAGTGAACCAAAAATTTTTTTTTTTAAAAAAGAACAGTAAGTATAAGGGAAGGAAACAGACACTTATGTTAAAAGAAAGACAGCTATAGGGGAGTAAACTAGAGATACTATTACCCGTAATCCACTGCTGATGATGTCACATATTACATCATTCATGACATGCTCAGTGACATCATCAGTAGAGGATTGCGGGTTTTTTGGCAACGTGCCTTATCCACGGTTTAATAACGCTGCCTTTTGCTTTATATAAGTTTTCAAATTGTATGAAATATATACCAATAGGTCGTTATGAACCTTTAGGTAGTGCTTTTCTTCATGAGGTCTGGTCGCTTCCATACACATACAGATGTTTCAAAGATGATCAAGAAGTTTATCTGAATGGAGAGGAATGCACTGAGACGCCAGATCATTCACTAATGTGTAGGCACATACAGTTACACGGTTCATGCAACAAACACCGACCAAATATGGCTTGCGTGTTGCAAGGCACGCCAGTTCCTGCTATCATCCCCACGTTCAAGTTGTTGGAAAATGGTAGTTATTTGATGCTCAATAATGAAGATTGTTCTGGGTTAATTAAAAGTATTCCTTTTATCGTAACAGTAAGTGAACGGGTTATTTGCTGCAGAAATGTTCTATTTCCTCCCACACATGAACATAGGGAGTTTTCAATCTGGCCACAAATACCAACCTTGGGAGCAGATTTCAACGGCATGGCAAGAATAAGAGCTCTTTTGTCTCAGAGAGAGGTGGCCTTGAGTTCGGCCCGTGAAACTTTCGTGCTTCACATAGCGAACACCCGTACAGAGGTGCAGACCCTTTTCAATACTGATTCGCCTTTGCATTTCAGCGACATGGTTCGGACTATCTTTAACGTGTCCTCCACAAAGGCCCTGGCGCACTTTTTTAAAGTTGTTACCAGTGGTCTCGTGACTTCATTTGAGAAAATCTTTGGAGTCATCCCTGCTTTCTTTCATTCTATTTTTTCCACTGGGCTTCGTGGATTCCCATTTTTACTTGCATTACCAGCAGACGCTCTTGTGCTTTTTTACATTTTTAAATATGGATGTCCCTCCTGTGCAAGCTCCCGCCCTGCAGCTGCTGACACTGTTCCGCAATCGCATGCTAGAATATTATGGCACAATGCCGTTGGCGATATTAAGCACGGCATATGGATTATCTTTTCGATTCTCCTACTTCACCTGTGTCCAGCCTGTATTTCACTGCCTGACCTGTGATTTCGATTGGGCCATTGATTTGTGTCTCTGCGGACCGGTTTCTCCTGACGTCGACTTTAATCAGCTGATGACTCCTATCATTACTCACGAGTTGGTTTGTCCTGGCGAAAGGATTATGGCTGTGGCATTGATGCATGGACTAATTGGTCCCTGGAATTTACTGGCGGCAACACAGTCTTTCTTGGAACAGAGCTTTTTTGAAAACTCATCGAGCTGTCCTCTGATGGTGATAGAGGATCCGGTGCTGGGAGAGCACGTATGTTCTATTCCGCTTTTAAATTGGATGGCTGAACTCTTTTCGGATGAAGACGGTTACTTCCTATTGGAGGCTGTTGCAGCTTATTTTGCATACACAGTTATGTCATAGACCTTTTTCATGTTTGATATGCTGAGTACTAGCATTTCATTGACAATTCATTGACTTATTTGTCAAGTTTTTATTATTTAGCTTGCCTATTGGCTTAAGACTCGATAAAGTACTTGGCTGTTTTATTTTTCTTTAGCATTAAATTTTCCTAGTTTTTAATGTTTTACCTTGCGGACCGTCCACATATAAAGTTGCAATCTGCTCTCATGAGATGGCACTTCTATTATCTTATTCAGTTCGTTTCCGGATCATGGGGAGGTGTCATCTAGGTCCTGGATATCTTTACACCGTGTTAAGTTAGCATGGGCTCATTACCGGTTTAAACGCCATTTTTCCTTTTTTGCAACTTCTGCACACGACACTTAGTTGTTGCTTTAGCTTTCCACCTAGTAGTTCATCGTGGTTTACATGAGAATAATATGTTATTGCTCTACTATCTGCTTTGCTTGTTAAACTATATCTGTACAGCGAGTGCTGAAGTTTCAAGAACAACACGATACAGAATTGTTATGAGGTCTGATCTCCACGACTTCATACTCATAACATAAGTGCAGCTTCTGCCAATTCTGGGCATGAGGCGGGTTTTATATTGCTTTGCCGAACACACATACACAACAGTTGATGCGGTTCACATGAAGAGAGAGCTGGTGTATGCTGATGTGATTCCTTCAAATCTAAGACACTAAAGTATGGGCACGCCCTAAACCAACACAAACAGACCTTCTTAGCAAATAATATAATATGTGTATTAGGGAGGGTGAGATATAAGCAGCCGCGGGCCGTGGAGGGAGTTACGGTGGGGCAGGGAGGCGGGGAGGGGGAGGGGCAGGGTGGAGCCCTCTCCACCCTGCCCCTCCCCCTCCCCCTGCCCCACCGTAACTCCCTCCACGGCCCGTGGCTGCTTATAAGTGTTGCTAACTCTTATTCATTTACAGCATGTTAACATACTGTCACCATTCGCTTTTTATGTACTAGTAACTATGCTGGTAATTTTGCTACTGATAATATGTGTACTTGTATTATCTAAGATACTACGCCTGAGAAGACGGCATTAGTAAATAAACATTTCAAATACACATGTGTTCTTCTTAACTCCATGTTCTGGTTTCTAAGAAATATATAACGACCGACTGTTCATGAGTTCCACGTATCCTGAGGTACTAGAAGTTCATATTCTGAATTGTCTAAACATTGAGAGTTTGTTATATCCAATGTGACACTGTACCTAGCTTGCTAAGGGGTTTTTGATTACTAAGGTGAGTTTTGGGGCACCCTAATTCGCCGAGGTTCCAATCCTCTGTCCACAGTTCTGTGTGAGAACAGAAACCCTGCGACAGGGGCACCCCCTACCCTTGCTGGAGCTTCATCACACTTGCGATACAACTCCAGCAATGCGCCACCTTTACGGCACAGATACATCACGCATCTGTGCGGTTTTTGCCCCATGATGCGCCGCATTGTAAATGCAGCACACCATAGGTGACGGAACAGCGGCACAGAATGACTAACACATCCCTGGTGATGCGCCAGTCATCATAAATCTATCCCTATGCTTCTTATCTTGTTAGAGATGAACCGCCATATGTATCTTCAAAGTTTTTTGCATTTCCTAAATAGCGAACTTTAAGGAATAAATAGCGATTCTTTACCATTCCTAGTTTGCGATGAGCTATTTGCTAATTACAAATTACCCATTCATTTCCTTCATTTCCATAGGGCGGTTGGACTCACTTTTAGCTCGAACGGCTGAATGGATTTCCACGAAACTTGGCAAAATTGTAGGGACTGGTAGCCCGATGTGCCTTTGCTATGTCTCAAGATATATGCTCCAGTGGTTTTTACGAAAATTAACTTTGAAAAATATATATTGGGCTACATTGGCCTCTATATATGTTGGAGCCCAAATGTAGCCCAATGTAGCCCAATGAAGCCCAATGAAGCCCAATGTAGCCCAATGTAGCCCAAAGATGGCCGCCAGAGACAAAAAAAACAAATGTAGCCCAAATATCAGCCAGATGTAGCCCAACTATAGCCCAGTGACAGAATGACCAATCAGCTTCGCAAACCTCCGTTACGCGAAGCGGAGCGCTGTTACAGATATATATCTTTTTTTGAACGTTAATTTCTCAAAATCCACTGGAGCACATATATTGAGACCTAGCAAAGGCACATCGGGCTACCAGTCCCTAATATTTTACCAAGTTTCGTGCAAATCCATTCAGCCGTTCGATTATTATTATGATTTTTTTTTTTTGCCCCGCGGGGCCCTTTTAAAACCTCCACATCAAACCTAGGGGGTCAGCGAGGATCTACTATGCCCCCTTATGGTCATTTGCCCATTCGCTTTGGCCTCCTCTTGTCTCTCGATCCTACCGAGAGACAAGATGGCGGCCGCTACGGACTGTTTGGAATGTTTACAGACGCCGGAGAACCAATCAGCTTCGCTTCACAAAGCTCCGTTGCGCGAAAAGTACGCGTACTGGAGCGCTGCCCGGTCCGCTGTTAGATATATATCTTTTTTTAAACGTTAATTTCTCAAAATCCACTGTAGCACATATATTGAGACCTACAAAAGGCACATCGGGCTACCAGTCCCTACAATTTTGCCAAGTTTCGTGCAAATCCATTCAGCCGTTCGGGCTAAAAGTGAGGCCAACCGCCCTATGGAAAACTCAATGTTAAAAACACGTTTTGGGACCCCCCTTTTTTCTCGGCCCCCCCTTGACGAAACCCCCCCAAATTTTCAGGGGCTGCTCAGAAACAAAATGTTCCATTTTCCTGAAAATTTCAGCCAATTCCGTCCACAAACGCCAAAGTTATTAGACGTAGAATTTTCAAAAATCCCATAGAGAAAAAATCCTAACTATATATACCTACTGGCGACTGGCGGTCGCCAGTAGGTAGTTATAGTTAGGACCTAGTTTCTATAGGAAATCCTCAACATTCTATTTGGATTAACTTTGGCCCTGGTGGATGAATCTTTGCGAATTTCTCAAAGAAGATGGCTCGGTCCGCTGCGCTCCTTCCCTGAAAGTTTGGGGGGGATTGGTGAAGTGGGGGCTGAGATAAAAGGGGGGTCCCAAAACGTGTTTTCTCCATGTTATTTTCCATAGGACGTTTAGACACGGCTACAGGTCGAACGGCTGAATGGATTTATAAGAAATTTGGCAAAACTGTAGAGTCCGGCTCGCAGATTACGCTTTTTTTGGAATGGTGTAAATCCGTTCAGTAGTTGCTGAGAAAATTAAAGTTAAAGTCAATTATATATCTATACGCGCGCACGGGTGCGCGCACTCAAGCGGCTGCGCGCGAGCGGAATTTTTTTTGCTGCGTGACGTCTGTTAACGTTCGATTCGAAGGAAATCAGGAAGTGTTGACCGCCATTTTGTCACTGCGAGTAAATATATTGTTCATTTCAAAGCGTTGGAACATGGAAAGGGGAGAAGGTAGAGATTGTTTTGCTGCGTAGGTTTTCTCAGGGTGTGCAGTAAGGCCCTTAAAGGCGAAAATATATATATATATTTTTTTTTAAGTTGCAGGGTGCGCGCACTCGGGCGCGCACACCTATTTACAAGAGTGTGAAAATGGAGATAAATCAGAAGTTTGAGTGCTTTGATATAAGGTGGCTCTGAAAAGAGCCCTTGTGTTAATTGAGTTTTTTCTGCAATTATAAGTAAGTAGCGATGCAGAGCCTGATGTTGCAGAGGAAGATTCTGTTTCTGCCTTCCTTCTTACCTAGTTATGGTTTTTTCACTCCCACTCCAGGCTTTTAGTCTGTGGATGGAAAACCATGAACCTAGACTCACCTATGAAAATCTTACTATTGATGCTTGACTGAGGCCAAGGAGATCAGAGTGCATGTCTGTGTAAGGTGATGTACCTCTGGGGAGATGATGTTACGTTTAAACGTAGCCCCTGAGTGCTTAGTTCGGTTCTGTTCTCTGTCACTGTTGTTGATTTAGAGCCCCAAATACAAAGGCTTGTTGTTGCTTGTGAATCCCCAAGTGTATATTTGCCCATACTGATCCATAACGCCCCGGCCTATCCATGTCGTAGGCCGCAAGAGTGGGCGAAACTCAGCTGGCCGAGCAAGACTTGGGGAGGGGGCAGGAGCCAAGAGGAAACAAGGAGGGGTTTTCATCATTTTGGACAAAAAATAGTTCTAAACCAATGAAAAGTTTTATTAACAAGTCACATGACCTGTTATGCTTACGTTACGCGCTCCGCGCCCCGGATTGCTTCCGGGAAGCTGCGCTTCGCGCCTCGCGCACCGGAGCACTTCCGGGTGCGCTAACGCGGCGTGTCATATGACGCATTATGCAACAACGAAAATACGTCGTTGGGGCTCCACCGGAACTGATCGAATTGGTAGTCTACAGTGTTTCTGGATGTTTCAGACTGAAGCTGGCGTCAGCATGAGAGCACCCCGTGGCTACGTCGTGGCCATTCTGCGAGCAATCATGGCAGTCGCTCCCCACCGGAACTCTGCGGGAGTCGGAGGCCCCGGTGACTCTTGTAGAATCTTCAAGGCTGATGGGACGCTTTTGGGAATGGGGCCCATGCCCTAGCAGTCAAGCGTCCGAGTTCCAGGGTTGTCCAGAGCCATCCTTGCAGGCCAGGCCCAAGTCTGTGGAGCCGACCGCCATTTCCTGAGCTCCGTGGCAGCCGCCTGTCGCTGTATCGCAAGAGTGGGTGCAATTCAGCCGGATGGCGGGTGAGACGCTGTAATAGCAAGAGCAGGTGTAATTCAGCTGGCCGAGCGAGGCAATGTGCCGCAGGAGCGGGCGCAACTCAGCTTGTCGAGTGAAGCGCTGGGGTGTAGCTGAGAAACCTCCACCTGGGGAGGTGGGGGAGGCTCGTTCCCGCCGCCTCTCCCTTCCAGTGCACCCCACGCCGTCTCCTGGCGCAGGTATATGAGATGGTTGGACCAGGGCACCGCAGGACGTGTCTTTAGGGGTGTAGCTGAGAAACCTCCACCTGGGGAGGTTCGTTCGCGCCGCCTCTCCCTTCCAGTGCACCCCACGCCGTCTCCTGGCGCAGGTATATGTGATGGTTGGACCAGGGCACCGCACGACGTGTCTTTAGGGGTGTAGCTGAGAAACCTACACCTGGGGAGGTGGGGGAGGCTCGTTCGCGCCGCCTCTCCCTTCCAGTGCACCCCACGCCGTCTCCTGGCGCAGGTATATGTGATGGTTGGACCAGGGCACCGCAGGACGTGTCTTTAGGGGTGTAGCTGAGAAACCTCCACCTGGGGAGGTGCGGGAGGCTCGTTCGCGCCGCCTCTCCCTTCCAGTGCACCCCACGCCGTCTCCTGGCGCAGGTATATGTGATGGTTGGACCAGGGCACCGCAGGACGTGTCTTTAGGTCAAACCCTCAACTATGGCACCCAACATCCAGGACTTATGCCATTTGTGCAAGGCAGTGACATCGAAGCATCTCAGGGACCAAGCATATCCAGAGTCCTTCCTACAGCCTCTGCGTTCCTTCTTACCTAGTTATGGTTTTTTCACTCCCACTCCAGGCTTTTAGTCTGTGGATGGAAAACTATGAACCTACACTCACCTACGAAAATCTTACTATTGATGCTTGACTGAGGACAAGGAGATCAGAGTGCATGAGTCTCATGCTCGATCGATTGAGCTGGCCGGATCAGGCAACAAGAAGGTGGTGGGGGTGGCGGCATCAGCAAGGCATCCCCCCACACAACTTGTCGGACATCACCTCTGGATGTACTGGGGACAAGCCTTGGCGCATGGTGTCGTCCCCGGGGTATTTGCACAACGGTCCTCCACCCCTAGGCCGCCAGCTATGCTACCTCGACAGGAACAGCGTCATGCATTTGGATCGATGTTGCAGCAGGCTGCCATGTAAATAGTTATTTAATGAAACGTTTTACCCTGTTACTTTGTTGGTGTGTTGTATATATTTATAATATTTGCATAGGGTTTGTCGTTATTTTGGGCGGGGTGGGCGGCGGAGCCGAGCTGTCTTGCAGCCATCATGGCGTCGAGCTCGGTTCCTCTCACTAGTTTCATATTTCTCATGAGGGGTTGTTCCTAATGTTTCTATTTTAGCGAGGTCAAAAAGAGATCCCATCAGTGGCCTACTAATTTTGCTCGATTCCTTTTGTTTTTTCTAACGATTTTTATGTTATAGTTTGCTAGCATGATACAGCGGCTAGTCCGCATTTTATATATATGTCCTTTTTATTAGGGGTGTTCTCCGGTGGAGTCGGACGATCTACCTCTAATAAACGGTCCGGGTTGAACCAACTACCAACAAACGGGGCAGAGATAGGCATGACGGGTTACAAACAGGACAAAAGTCTGCACTACCTATCCTTCACTATCTGCAAAAACTAAACAGAGTATTGCGACTCTGTGCTTATTTGTGAATAGGGAATCACCCAAAGAGAACCAATTTCGAACAATCATAGGCTATTGGCAGTGGGCAGAGAGGGCATGACACACAAAATGGCTGTTACTTACGTGCATGATGGGGCCTAAAAGGGACTAGATGGCGTGGCCACTGTTTCGCGACTTTCACTTTACTTTCAACAGTGGCTGTGGTGAACATAAATGAACGCCGCTTATGTATACCTAATTTTTGTCATTTTCCACAAAAAAGCTTTTGATATTTTCTATTAAAAAACCATTGAAATTCACTGAAAAAACCATAGGTTATAGACCATATATAGTTAGGAATTAGCATTTACAAAACCTTGAAAATTCACTGAAAAAACCATAGGTTATAGACCATATATAGTTAAATATCTCAAGTCCATCTCTGCACTCGATGGAGATACAGGTCGTCGATCAGAAGATGTGCTGGCCACCTCTAATGGTAATAGCGTGGCCAGGGCTTTTGTCGATGCCTCTGCAAATTGCACAGGGTGCACTTGTTTGACATGCCGCACCATGGTATGTATGGAAAAGGAATATTTTTTTGTTGGATTTCCTCTTGAGAGAAACGAGTCACATATCGTACAGGTTACTTTTGGTGCATTTACTTTCTTTTGATCTTCAGGATAAGTGAAAAATTGCCAGATGAAAGATTCTTTTTTTCTTCTTAAAGGTAGTCGATCATTTTGTTCAGATTCGGAAGATGAATGAGATACGGTAGCCATTTCACCAACGTCTTCCGAAAAATGTAGGACGTTGTTCTCTCTTGAGAGTACAAAAGATAGTGAGGGAAGTGGGTGGAGTGCTGCGTGTAAATTCCAGAATAGAGATTAGTAAGAACCAATTGGAAGTGTTGTTTTCATGTTGCAGCAGGCTGCCATGTAAATAGTTATTTAATAAAACGTTTTACCCTGTTACTTTGCTGGTGTGTTGTATATATTTATAATATTTGCATAGGGTTTGTCGTTATTTTGGGCGGGGTGGGCGGCGGAGCCGAGCTGTCTTGCAGCCATCATGGCGTCGAGCTCGGTTTCTCTCACTAGTTTCATATTTCTCATGAGGGGTTGTTCCTAATGTTTCTATTTTAGTGAGGTCAAAAAGAGATCCTATCAGTGGCCTACTGATTTTGCTCGATTCCTTTTGTTTTTTCTAACGAGTTTTAAGTTAAAGTTTGCTAGCACGATACAGCGGCTAGTCCGCATTTTATATATATGTCCTTTTTATTAGGGGTGTCCTCCGGTGGAGTCGGACGATCTACCTCTAATAAACGGTAAGTGTTCCTCTGAAGGAATGCGTCTTGAAAGTGGCTGACTGTAATGCATGATATTTCACTCAGTGACTTTCAGGCCCATGCTGTTTCAAAACTGTGCATGTGCTTGAAGCAGGCGTAGGTATTGACGCAGCATTGTGAATATAGTGCATTGGTGAGCCTTGCTGGAGCTGCATCACACTTGCGATGCAGCTCTAGCAATGTATTACTTTTTCAGCACAGATGTGTTACGCATGTATGGTGTTTTTGTACCATGGTGCGCCACATTTCAAATGTGGCACACCATGGGTAACGGAGCACTAGCATACTGTGGTGCACATTAACTGTTGCATATCTGGGTATGAAGTAGTTAACATAAATCTGCCCCATAGGTTACAAATCCGCGTTTAGTAGAGTGTTCGGCCTTTGTAGTGTTATGTTTTTTCTGTTATTCTATGTAGGTATGTAATATTGCAAGATTTTTGTCACGAAAAAGAAGCCATGAGTATTGGGTTTGTGAAAGATTGCAAGATTTTTAAAATTAAAAAGCAACAACCATGGCATTGTTTAATATAGTATTGTAAATACTTATCTTTAACAATGATGAGAGAGTAAAAAAAGGTTAACCTGATGTTTTAAAGTTATTCACAGGCTTCTTTAGAGGAAGTATTCTATATGATTGTAGCGTGGGTGTTTCACTTTTTTATAGGTAATAGAATGCATTCTGTATGCTGTAGCAGGAGGAGTACTACATGCACGAATATTCTTCAGTGCTTATTTTCATTCCGTAAGTGGTATTGAGACCGACACAGAATTTCAATGGATCGGAGGGGCTGTTCCTGTGCATCTGGAGGACTGCCAAGCCGTTGCAGCAGTGGGAGTGAGGCCTCTCACGACACAGAACTTCAATGGATCGGAGGGGCTGTTCCTGTGCATCTGGAGGACTGCCAAGCCTTTGCAGCAGTGGGAGTGAGGCCTCTCACAGGGGCGTAGCGCAGCTCCTTTTGATGTTCACAATTGCAGATAACAGGGTAGAGATGTCCGTGGAATTTATGGATGGTTAGTCACATTAGAGTGTGCGCGGCGCCCCTAGCACCTCATTACGGCACACAGGGGAGCCGCGTTGCACAGTTTGAGAATCAGAGACTTAGGAGATAAACCTTCATAATAGGAAGGCTTCTAAGTGATAAAAATCGCCGGTGCTCGGCGTTAAAAATATCACTGCTATCGGTGGAATTTTCCACGGTGTTAGTGCTTCAACAGCAATGGGAACACATATCTGATAGAAAATCCTGTAACAATCTCAGTATTTCACATTATCGCGTGAAAAGAAAGTCTTCCGAAAGATGTTGAACGTTGTTCTCTTTTGAGAGTAGAAAACATAGTGAGGGAAGTGGGTGGAGTGCTCCGTGTAAATTGCAGAATAGAAACTACTAAGAACCAATTGGAAGTATTGTTTTCAAGTCACATGACTTCACATGCACGTCTCAGGACGTGTACGCGGTGACAGTATCTGGTCACGTACGTCATTTGGAAGTAGCGGTCTAATTCAGCGAAGTTTCAAAACGTGAAAAGGAGTAAATCCAAACATATCCGGATTTAATAGATCTTCTGAGCTCGATTCAAGCATACAATTGTTAAAGTATAAAACCTTTTATATATTTTTTTAAAATACCAAGGTGTGTACATTTGGTCACGTACGAAAGTTTAAAACGACATTCGGCTCCATTTAATGAAAATTTTCATAATATTAAAAAAGAAGCCTAGGTTTAGTCTCTTTGACGTACTATAAGGTCTTTGATGGGTCTATGAAGAAATTCAATAAGTTCAAATTGCAAAGTTTTCACGAAATATATAGGCGGTGCGCGCAGTCGGTCGCGCACGAAAGCCTGGAAATGCGCTATCCATTTTTATGAGAACTGTTGCCGGGAGTGCGCACACCGGGTCGCGCACGAAAGTTTAGAAAGGTTATTTTTATTTACAGACAAATTTTAATGCGTTAAAAAAAAGGCAAGGTACAGACTTTCTAATTCTGTATCGCTTTACAAGGAGTCTCTATGCAACTTGAACAGTGAAGAAAACGGCTTGTTTCCGAAAAAAATATTGCCAGAACTTTATTGACAAAAGTATAGGTTGCATACACGAGATATTTCTGAATTAGCATTTTAAAAACCAATGAAATTCACTGAAAAAACCATAGGTTTTACACACGTTATAGTTAGGAAGTAGCATTTTCAAAACCTATGAAATTCACTAAAAAAAACATAGGTTTTACATACATTATAGTTAGGAAGTAGCATTTACAAAACCTATGAAATTCACTGAAAAAAACATAGGTTTGACACCAGTTATAGTTAGCTGGAAATTTTACTGATATAAAACCAATGAAATTCCACGTTATAGTTAGTTGTACTCACTATAACTTGCGCGTGTAATGCACTGCTGATGACATCACATAATACATCACTCATGACATGGTCAGTGACATCACTCATGAGATCACTGATGACACCATCCTTGTGACAGAGTAATAGATGTCCTTTCAGTGTAATGTAACCCTTGAAAAACATTCGAAAAAAGAAACTAAAATTTTCCAAAAAAAAGAGATATCCATACCAGTTACAACCAATTCAGTAATTCCACCATCTATATACACACCCACTCATTCACCAACAGTTCTATATAGTCACTCATACATATACTCACTCATCATATGAAGTGATACACCTATACTTCCTATTACACACCGACAGTCATCCAAAAGTTGCTCACACACATACTCACACATGCAAATAAACTATTGAACATCCATTTTTACGCATACAGAGCAATACATACACTACCACCTTACTTCTATTGAAAATTACACATATTTATTCTCTTAAACAATCACTTTTCGAAACACATACTTATGTAAACAGGATCTTTTACAATCTCTTACTCTCACATATACTCACTTATATGCATCAATATTCACATATTCTAGATTAAAACATATGTAGTTACTGTTTAAAACACTAGTGAGACAGTCATTTACTCACTAACATACACATATACACACTATTCAACCATACAGTCCTGCACATATGTAGTCTTCAAAATACATACAAAAAAAGAGTCCGTCACTCATGCATCAATGTTGTAAGTAATTCCCACACTAAACAATACAAACACTCATACTGATACTAATAAAACATCTAATAACCCATGTACATACACATGTACCTACTCACCAACCCATGCAGCTACTTATACACAAAGTGAAACACTAATACATATATTTAAAAATTTAAACATTATTCACTAATATTTATTTTTCAGAAAAACACACATTCACTGGATGGTGTCATGAGTGATGTCATGAGTGATGTAATATGTGATGTCATCAGCAGTGCATTACACGCGCAAGTTATAGTGAGTCCAACTAACTATAACGTGGAATTTCATTTATATATATATCCGAAATCCAAATTGCTGTAAAACTGGCATGCTGCTAGATCGCTGGTGGTGCACAAGAGTTGGCGCTACCGCTAGAGCTTTAAATATGACATCACAGATGTTTATGTGTGTGATGCGGTTTATGTAATAAACAGGAGAACACCCATGACTATGAGTGCTGGTTCCCAGATCATAGAAGGTTAGGTATAATATTTTTCATTTATAGATATATATTGGTTTGTTTTTTCAAACAAGGTACGCCGCACTCAAGATTCCTGTTCTTCAGGTATTTTTATTTTACAAACAGCCAGTCTGTCTCACAGACGCCTTTCTGCCACACAGGGCCTTACTCACGGTTGTCAGACATTACTACTCACATTATTTTTATACAACTCCACAATTTGACCAAACCCTGGCTTTCTGGGAAATGTAGTTTTTATCATTTCATAATTTTTAGGAAGAAAACAACCACCAACAGTGTCTTACAAGGTACGAGCTTTCATCAGACACCATTGCTTAAAAGTATTCCATATAAATATATCGGAAGTACCATCTGCATATTAAAACAAGCATTTGTAACGCAATAGGGCTCGCATTTACGCGAGTTTAAGCTATTGGCATTGTAAATGACAAAGCCTTTTATTTATGTTTTAAAAACAAAAACATAAAAGGCATAGCCATTTACAATGCCAATAGTTAATCATGCGTACATGCAAGACCTACTGCATTGCAAATTATTGTTTTTAAAGGAAACACAGCACGAGGCAGAAAGGGAAGCTTCGAACCGGCTCTGCACAATAGGGCATGGCTCGGAGTCAGGAGGAGAGCGTAATCAGACCCTAGTCATGGCGCGACAGCCTGGGAGGAGTACCGGGGAGCCCATGGCACAGCTGAGAAGTTGTGGACAACAGACATATTGTAAGTCCAGATGGACAGAGCAGGCAAACCAGATACAACCTCCGGTGGGACTATAGCTCGAACAAAGCAGATATCACAGAGCATGGGCTACATGTATCCACATTCTAAAGTTATTCCCCCAGCACAGACCCTTCTTACCTTGTGATGGCCCGCCTCTCCCTTCTCGAAACATCATCTTCAGGTTGGTGAGGGGCACATTGTACTTCTCGATCTTGGGGGACGGTTCCGTGCCCTCCCCCTGTCCTCTCCCCCCCGTCCTTCAGGTGGTTCTCCATGCCTGGGCTGAAGGACGATGAGCTCGGATAGATGAAGTGCCCATGGGCTCTGGCCGCAGGGCTGGCGGTGGCTCTCGGAGTGAAGCCTGCCGAGGGGGGGTGGCTGTTCTCGCCGGGTGCCTCGGAGCTGCTGACCCTCGGCCGGACCTCGGAGGAGACACTGCGGACAGCTTCATTCGGAAGCGGCGGCGGCACCACCGGGTTCTCCCACCGTTTCTTCAGCATGCTCCAAGCACCCCTCCTAAAGTTTGGGGGGAGGTTTTCGGAGTTCTAAAAAATTTGCGCACAAGGTGGAAAATACTTGACTGCTGCTGAAGGAGAGATCCTTATGGCCTGAGCCGGAACAGACTTCAGGAACTTTAGGGTCATCCAGGGTCACCCAGTGGAATCTGAGTAACCAATGACTAAATGAACAAGCATAAAATCACCATTGTGGCCCGGGGGCAAATGCAGGAAGTCAGGCATCCTTGTCCGTGACATGGGTGGGGTCTGTGATGCAGCCGGAAGAGGCTGGTGGGGCTCGTTTATGCGGGGCTCCCATGAGGAAGGGAGAGCCCTGCGGTAGCGGTGAAAGTCTTGAGAAGTCTGGAGAAGTCCCGGGTCCCAGGAGGGGACCCGGGTGAGATGGAGAGGAGGGGTGTGTTTCTGCAGGGCTCCCGTATGCTGAGGAAGCCCTGCAAAGCGTCGCATTGGAACCCCGAGCAGGCCACCAAGAAGGGTCTCTGCACAGCAGCCCGGGGAGTGGGGCTGCATGCTGGCACTAGCGAGTGGCTATCTTGAGCGGTCCCACCGTTGCGGGCCACTCCATTGGGGGCAACGTTTAATTTTAATTATAGAACGTCTTGGCCATTTGGTGCGGAGTGAATGGAAAGTGAAAGTTGCAGGCCACTCCATCGGGGGCAACGTTTAATTTTAATTATAGAACGTCTTGGCAATTTGGTGCGGGGTGAATGCAAAGTGAAAGTCCTGAGGACGGAAGGGAGACAGGAGATGTGCACGGCGCGTGACTGAACATGTGTGTTCACGCGCACGTCCACATTCCCAGTCCGGCCTGCAGCCTGCGCGTGCCAATCTCCGATCTCCCTTGAAAGCATAGTCGACGACAATAGATGTCGCAGGCGACAGCGCTTCGCGCTGCGTCGCCAGGTGCGAGACCTAAAAATGAATATTGGAACACATCCGTGCCGTTAAAAACAAGTACTCATAACTATTCAATGGCAAGACACATGACCACATGCCAAAATAATGATTGAAGACACATGCTATTTTTTGGGTTAGACACTGTCCCACAAAGTGAAAGAGCTGGCGATATACAGACGGCTGGAATCCCGTTATATTATTAGATTACGTACCAAGTGATAAAATGCAAATGTTTTGCAACCGCATTTCGGTTGCAAAATACTCACACATACCACTGCAACTCGGTATTAGGAAGAGACGCCTTAAACACGCCCTTTAGTAATACCAAATCGCAATCCCTATTTGGTAATAGATAGGTAAACAAATAACAAATAGGTCTTTGTACATTAAAACATTTTTTATTTGGGGTTCCAAATGAAAACAAACAAAAAAGCTTTGTACATCTGACTCAGACTCTAAATACATTGGAATAATCACTGTGGCTAT
This sequence comes from Lissotriton helveticus, assembly GCF_964261635.1. Classification (NCBI taxonomy): domain Eukaryota; kingdom Metazoa; phylum Chordata; class Amphibia; order Caudata; family Salamandridae; genus Lissotriton; species Lissotriton helveticus. Next base: position 1,992,284,390 of record NC_136065.1, read on the forward strand.
GAGCATAGTTTAAAGAATTGGTCGGGCAAAGGCAAAGTCCTAATTTGAGTACCCCAAGCTCAATGGCATTCAGTAAATGCGAGGAAAGATCTACCACATTGATGCTGTCATCCATTATTGGACTGTTTTCTGTCCCCAAGAATAACAATTCCCATGGGGGACGGATTTCCTGTTTTTTTCCCCCTCTTCTGGTCGTCCACCGTTTCTCTGCCTTTGCCTCTGTCCCTTCCCTTCCTCTGTCCTTCTTCCAGTTTAGTTGGCTTCTTTCTTTCCCATCAGTTTGAATTCCTCCAATAAATTTGACTTTTTGTTGTACTTCTAGAGGAACCACACTGGTACCTTCAATGGACACAACACTCACTTAATTTGCTGGTTTCGCTTTCCAAAGCCATGTTGTTGAAATTCAGTTATTGGAGGTTCATAAAAATGTGTTTGTTCCTTCCCAATTCGTCACACATGCGGCTGAATGTTAACACTCTGCCAGCTTCATAGTCGTTTTAGCCTTTGATGAATTTCAGTTGCTTTTTGAGTTGTATTTCTGTGTTCAATTTTGCTACTTTCTCAGTAGTCTCTCCCATTTGTTTATCAAAGGAATCCTTTTCATCAGCAACTTGTAGTTCTTGTTTGAGTGCTTCAAGTTCCTTCAAGATTGCCTCTCCATCTTTCCATGCGTACTTTATACGTATCCTCATCAATTAATTAGAGCAGTCGGCAGCCCAATTTTCAAGCATCTCAGGATTAGGTCGTTCGTAGGAAGGGGCAATAAGTATGTGCACACCTCTTGGTATGCAGCCACATTCCAGATATTTTCCAAGGCCACAGCTTCTAACCATTTAGTTAACTCCTGTTGCACGGTTTTACAGCTTCTGTCTCATGGTTAAGCTTGTGGCAGTCTCACCACTCTTAGTCTAATAGTTTCTGGTTTGAGTAAATAATTAATGTGGCTTTCTCCTCCGTGTTGTATCATCCAAATCCATAATGCAGCCAGATTGAAGAGAATACAAGTTCTCAACACCGTATTAGAGATAGATGTATTGAGTCCGCCGCTGTGCCTTTGAACACTTAAGCATAGATTGCAGTAATTGAAGGTATTAACTGCTGTTGAATACCATGCAAAATTGTATATGCCCACAAGAGCTGGTCATTCTTAAGTTCCATGGAAATAAGCAGTCTGAATGTACAAACCTTAACATAAACTTAAAGAAAATCCTCAATCATCAGAGTTGCCAGCTTTTTGGCCACTCATCTTCTTTTGAACGTACCAGCGGGCAAAGGGTGAATGGTATCAGGATCCTGAGCATGGACAGCAGATTCCGGGGCACAATTAAAAGTCTCTAAGGCTTTGATGTACCAAGGAATCCTCACTGTAGTGATGAATGCCCGTCACTATTTCCAAGCACTTGCCAGGTTCATACATACACTTTTCTGAGACAAACCGTGTGCGCTACAGCAGTGTGCGGTTAACGTAGATTTGTTACTTCATAAATCCTCAATCCAGTGGTATAAAGAAAAACAATCAACACGCTTCAGCGTTCACATATGCCTTGGTCATGGGGGGGGAGGGACAAACAAATTGCATGGTTTAAATTACATTGTGCAAAAGAGCTGCCCATAGATAGACTACTAGGTCCTTACCCTACTAGGTACTCTAATCTCTTACATTAGAGGATCCACAGATTTTTAAACGTAATCAATGACATTCCATGTAAAGCAAGCTACCTAATGGTCACAATAGATGTGGTTGCCCTATACATATCTATCGAAAACAGTGATGGCCTGAAAGCCTGCAGATATTTCTTTAGGTCCAGATCCGTTTGTCCGCTTGAACATATGGAGATACTCTGACAAATGCTTGAATTTTGTTTAGCACACAATGTGTTCCGTTTTCGGAGCAGAACAGGAGATACGTGTTCGCCTTTAAACCGGGGACAACAATGATGGTCCCGTAAGATATAGGCTGATATTGCCTGAGAAATATTAATCGCAAAAATATACAAAGGAAGAGTATAACTATTGGAAATTGTGTTTTACTTAAAGGTGAACGCAATAATTAGGGTCCTTGTCTTGATCCCGTTTCATACGATATTTAGAGTGAGAACGTTTCAGGCCCTGAAGAAGTCATTGGGTAATTTGCCCTTGACGAAACACGTGTTGGCGTTTGGCTGTTGTGTACTATATCAAGACTGTACCTTTGTATCTACAAGCCTTCGTGATCAACTATGGACTAAGAAAATAAAAACAAGAACTCTTTTTACCTTGGATGTGCTGATATGGACAATTTGGTATACAACCGTTACCACGCAACTTTTACAACGACCTACCTTTACCACGCTTTTTTTTACAACGCAGGGTCCATTACAACGAATACCATTACAACGCATGTATTTACAACGAAGGTACCTTTACAACGCATACCATTACAACGTAAGTATTGGTAAGTATATAATTTTAAAAAAAATATTATAAGTTTGGGTTTTTGGTTAAGGGGTATTTTTAGGGTTACGGGTCAGTTTCGGGTTTTTGGGTAAAGGGGTATTTTTAGGGTTCAGGGTCAGTTTTGAGTTTTTGGGTAAAGGGGTATTTTTAGGGTTTAGGGTCAGTTTTGGGTTTTTGGGTAAAGGGGTATTTTTAGGGTTTAGGGTCAGTTTTCAGTTTTTGGGTAAAGGGGTATTTTTAGGGTTCAGGGTCAGTTTTCAGTTTTTGGGTAAAAGGGTATTTTTAGGGTTCAGGGTCAGTTTTTGGGTAAAGGGGTATTTTTAGGGTTCAGGGTCAGTTTTCAGTTTTTGGGTAAAGGGGTATTTTTAGGGTTCAGGGTCAGTTTTCAGTTTTTGGGTAAAAGGGTATTTTTAGGGTTCAGGGTCAGTTTTTGGGTAAAGGGGTATTTTTAGGGTTCAGGGTCAGTTTTCAGTTTTTGGGTAAAGGGGTATTTTTAGGGTTCAGGGTCAGTTTTCAGTTTTTGGGTAAAGGGGTATTTTTAGGGTTCAGGGTCAGTTTTCAGTTTTTGGGTAAAGGGGTATTTTTAGGGTTCAGGGTCAGTTTTCAGGTAAAGGGGTATTTTTAGGGTTCAGGGTCAGTTTTCAGTTTTTGGGTAAAAGGGTATTTTTAGGGTTCAGGGTCAGTTTTGGGATTTTGGGTAAAGGGGTATTTTTAGGGTTCAGGGTCAGTTTTGGGATTTTGGGTAAAGGGGTATTTTTAGGGTTCAGGGTCAGTTTTGGGTTTTTGGGGTAAAGGGGTATTTTTAGGGTTCAGGGTCAGTTTTGGGTATTTGGGGTAAAGGGGTATTTTTAGGGTTCAGGGTCAGTTTTGGGTATTTGGGGTACAGGGGTATTTTTGATAAATAAAATAAAATTACATTTAAATAAAATTAATTAAATAAAATAAAATAAAATTAAACTATATTACAATATTTGTAATTAATTTAAATAAAAAAAATTATTATATACTTACCAATACTTACGTTGTAATGGTATGCGTTGTAAAAGTATATGCATTGTAAAATCATGCGTGGTAATGGTATGCGTTGTAAAAGTTTTTGCGTTGTAAAAGTTTCGTTGTAATGGTATGCGTGGTAAAAGTATGCGTTGTAACGTCATACATCCGCACAATTTTTGTGTACAGATAAATCTGAGATATTAACAGACACGTGCATTTGTGCTCAGGGAATCCTCCATGGTTTGGTAAGAACTATTACTTACAAAAGAAAGGGACTGCCATTAGCACATCACTTGCCCCTACTTTTGCCAATTTAACTATGGAGTGGTGAGAAGCAGAGAGTCTGGACGGAACAAAATGATGCAACAATGTAGCATGTGATTTTGTGGGTACGTTTTAATGACGATTTGTTTTTAATCTGGGAAGGAAGTGAAGGCGATCTGACCAATTTTATTCAATCATTGAATGACAATCCCCATGAAATCAATCTGAGATAAAAAATTTAGATGTAAAAGTTTACATTAAAAACAGCAAGATCTGCACAAAAGTACACAGGAAACCCACGAGCACAAATAGTTTGCTGTATGCAAACAATGGACATCCCCGTGAACTAAATTGGAGTAAACCATTTGGTGAATTTCTAAGGGCAAGACACAACTGCTCATAAGAAGAATTGGACACCCAAGCAGATGACATGTACCAGATTTTTTTTAGAAAAAGGTATCCTATATCTGTAAAAGATTATACTTTATGCAGAGACAGGACAAGAAAAAACCCAGAGCTCTTAGTTTCAAAACAAAAGCAAGGAGGAAATGGACTGTCAGAAAACCTAATCCTCTACCACAATGCCTGCGGGCATGAAGCACAGAAGTTGATCACACAGAATTAGAAACTATTGAAAATGGATGATCTCAATCGTTTTTTGTCAGAACGTCCCCAATTCACCTAAAAAAAAACAAACAGCTTCTTTGGGAGCCCTTTTAATGAGCAGTCACAGGGTGGAGACACCAAACTGGCGAGTGATAAAACAAAAAGGCTTCTGGGGATGTCACAGCCAAAATAGAACATCCTTCACACTGCACAATGGTAGATAAGAACTGATCAAAGAAAGAATCACATTTGTAATCACCTATGTGGTTTATGTCTTGGAGTGCACATGTGGTAAGAAATATATAGGGAGAACTGTCAACAAATTAAAATTGTGCATCTTACAACATGTTCGAGCAATCACCAATAGAGACGTCACATATGCCATGGCCAAGCACATTTGGGAAAATCATGGTGGTTACATACTGGAGAAGAACTATAATGGTACGCAGAAGATCTTGAAATCAACCACAGTGGGTAATCAGGAGTTGGCACTGAGAAAATTGGATCATCAGGATGGGCAATGAAATGCCCTGGGGTCTGAATGCACAAGCTGAACTCCATGTGCATTTGGATTGACTTCCAGCAGTGTCATCATCTCTTATCTTAACTACGAGAGGCTTTAAGACTGTTAGAAGCAGAATTCATGATGAAGGGGATTTACAGATCACTTATACATAATTGTGGATGTGCATGATGTGCCTGGCAGTGTTTTGATCAGCTACTAGTGTAAAATAAGGTGTTTAGATGCGCTTAAAAACCGGTGATGGTGCTTTTGAAAATAATCTTATTTATTTATAATACAACTAAATATGTTACTTTTCTATGCATGCTGCACTCTCATCATTTTCTGCTGAGCCCATCTGGAGCCAGTACTATTCAGACGAAAGGCTGCCTGCACCGTTCTTTGAATATCTAAGGAAAATACCGCCAAAGTAGGTTAAAGCGGCAGCCTTTTATTTGCAACATGTAACACTCGGCTATAACTACCAGACCGCGTAAACTCAACTATTCAAGATTCAGGTTTCGAAATTCGATCATTCCGAGTTGCCCCATTTTTAACGAACTTCTTAATCAGACGCCGCCGCCCATCTAGAACTCCCACCTAAGGAGTGTTCGATATCTTCATCTACATTGAACTTATATGGGCCTGTTGCTTTCTTTTAACACGAATCTAAGGGCAGATACCGTGAAATCGATTTATCTAATAATATCTTTATACATTTGTACTGAGCTCTGTTCACAATGATATTCCGACTGAGCTGAAACGACAGTATATCACTGTTTATCACCCTCCTCATGAGTAGTGGACGGCTACCTGATGAAGGCATGTATGCCGAAACGCGTGTTGTAGACATCGGCCGCACTGCCTGAGTCAACGTTTACGTCTATCACATGGATTTGTATATACTTTTGACTGTGTATGAATTTATTTATATGTAATTATTTTGATTCTCAAATGCACAATTGAACCATTGTTTCATTCATTTAAACATGAACTTTGTATAATTCAAAAAAAGAAAAAAAATTATATAAAAAGAATAAATAAATAAATTGATCAATATAAGTGCTTTATGCTTATTAAGTTGTTGTAGAGTGCTTGTCCTATACATGTCTATATCTTTGACACAGAAGGGTATTCTTTAGGATAGAAATTGTTTTGAACATTTTCTAGCTATAACTTTCCTTCACTAATTTTCATTCCCTATGTGTATAGCTAGTCTGTTTATAGGGGTCCCTTGTTTTGAAAGATTGGAAATGACTGGGTGGAATGTAAGGCTAGGTCAAAGTGATGTCCTATGCGCTCGCACATTGGACTTTACGCACATCACAATTTGTTTGTGGAGGAGGGACTTGAAATCATACTTTGAAATACAGGGATGAATTACGTCCAATACTATGGCCCACAACTGAGAATCTTGCGATGATCTGGTGCAATGGATGAATGGACTTAAGTGAAGCTTTGTATTACTGCATTTTGCACTTTACTCGCATTGCACTTTTCAAAGCACTTTGTTGGAGTGTAATGTAGTGAGGGCTGAGACTCGTTTGTGCACATTGCTATGTTAGCATAGGCTTATTAGAAGTTTAAACACCATTTTACCTTTTGCTACTTTTGCACACAACACTGCATATAGCGCTTGTTGTAAGTTAGGTTGCGTGAATTAGTTCACATGAGAAAGCCTTTTTTGCAGCATCCTTAGACTTACATCGCGACCCTAGTCTGCACAGTGAGTGCTAAAGCCTCCAAGGTTATCATAACAAGGTAGCTATTGTTTGGGCTGATCGGCTTACGTTTTAGACATAACATACATGCAGCTGCAGTCCAACGGATATTCTAGTGCCTGTAATATTGTACTGTAGGCATGATTTCAGACACTTGGAAGATTTCCGTTTCCAGAGAGACCGAGAGCTTTTGCAGATCCTGATGTGATACACTCATGCTGATCTTGGCGGTATGTGGTCCCTCACACAACCCTAAGAGACCTTCCATATTTTATAAAACATAGTTCCTAGCTAGGGAGGGTGATATAATAGGCGCTATAAGACCTTTTTTCCCCATCATTGTAATATGATTTCTCCTTTTGTGTTTAATGGAATTGTAACAATGCTGATAGTATTATTTCTAATCATATGTCTGCTTACGTTAGCAAAGATACTGCATCTTAGAGCACGTCGTTAAAATAAATATTTTAACCTTTCCCGTGTCTCTTTTTTACTCCTGTTGTGGACTGGTATGAGAGTATAACGAAAGAGTGTTCTTGCTTCCCACCATTCCGGAGTATAACCTATGTCGCATGTTCTGGGTTGTCTAACCATTGGTTCCTTTGCTATAGGACGAAAAGCTAATATGACACTGATGCTAGCTGGTTAGGGTTTCTAGGTACGGAGGGGAGTTTTTTGGTCCACCCCAATTCACTGAGGTCCTGGGTCTCTGTGCACAGTTCTGTGTAGGCGCAGAATCCCTGAAACAGTAATTATATGAATCCATCTCATGAAATGTAAAGATTCATCAAGTTGAATTGTCGAAATATCTATGCCATATCTATACCACAGAAAATGATGGTTGGATCGTAGAAACTTCTTGGAGAGGTCCGCCACGCAGTCTAGATGTATTACACATTGTTCACATGGTGGGTGAAGTGGGGGAGGGGATCCTTCCCCTTTAAAAACACTCTGCACAAGCAGAAACTCTATAGCCAGTTGAAGGCTCTAACCGAAACGCATAACATGAAATAAAACGGTCCTGCGATACTTGTACTGGTTGCGCTGTCCACAGTATTGATCGGTATCGAAGGAGAAGGGTGGAGAGGTGGTGGTGGGGGGAATAAGACAAATAAAAGAGGGCTAAAAAAATAACTTGCCTGCAGCCCACCGCATAGTCAGTCTTCTACTCCTCTCGTTGCTCCACTGATGGCATAGGCTCCCAGGCTCCCCTGCAGCCAATCCTGAAATGCTGAGCAGCTTCAGGATTGTCCTGAGCACAGAGGATTTGCACTCAGAGGGAGACTGGGAGCCTGGGCTTTGCTGTCTCCAACCCAGCAATGCAGCTGGGTTGGAGGGAGCTTCATTGCACATGACTGTTTGGCCAGCCTGAAACAGCCGGTTAAATCGTCATGTGCACTGATAGCAGTGCCCACCACTCTCCATCGTGCCAGTTATCCCCCTAGCCCCGCCCCCAAGACCCAGGCTGGAAACGAAATAAAACGATAATAAACCAGGGTTTATTATGGTTTATAAAAAGAAAAATTGAATGCTGATGGCAGGGGGGAGGAGCCACTGCTGGCTGCCCGTTCTTTGTACCATACCGAAAGTAGGCATGGAGGAAGACTGTTTAAAAAAATAAATATATATATATATATATATATCGGCTCGACAGTCCCTCCCCGTAGATTTCCGGGAATTAGGTAGCAGCACTCAGGGGTAAATACACAGTTAGGTTTTATTGTTCAAAACGCGCTTTCGGCACTCGGCCTTCGTCAGTGTTCAAAACAACAGTGCAGCGCAAGGTCTCAATGCTTTTAAAATCATCACGTGATATTTTTCCAAAACACAAAGATAGGACCGCGGAGGAAAACATGGTCGCCATCTTTGAATGGGTAAAGTATATTCGATGTTACTCTCTGCTCTATGAAACCAGCAGTGTGCGACTATGCATACAAAGATAAATTAATAGTAATGCACATCAAGAATCAAAATTGATCACTCGATAATTGCCATTGACATAATGCCCACAGATGGGCTATATACATTCGATGCTCATTACCTCCCCCACTCACATACCACTAAATCACGCCCAAGATGGGCCTCGGTAAGTTCTCATGCAAATAAAATAACGTGATGAAAAACATTTAAATAAAGCAATACATTGTTATTGAAAAGAGAAGCGAATTGAAGCAGTTACAGAATAGATAAGCAATATTTACAACTATACAAACAAGCCCTACTTGAGATCTATTAAATCAAATGGACTGCCAAGTCCTCATGTACATTTAATCCTGCTGGCATCTTGCTTTGAAGGTCAATGATATAACGCGACTCCAGTCGTCTAAGTTTATGTAACCTATCACCTCCTCTTACATGGGCAGGGACGGAATCCAGACAAAAATACGTTAACAGATCCCTGTTACGTTTGTGTTCTTTGTCAAAATGCCTGGCTACAGGGTAATTCACGTCTGCATTTTGTATCGCCCTTTGATGCTCTAAAATCCTTAATTTCACAGGATTCGTTGTGCTGCCAACATACCTTCTGCCACAAGGACATGTTAGACAGTACACAACGTAAGGTGTGGAGCATGTGAGGAATTTCCCTATTTTTTTAGGTTGTTTGACCCCAGGTACATTATACTGTGTCACGCGCCTACTGCCTTTACAGGCCTTGCATTTCCCGCAAGGGAAAAAACCTTTCAAAGGTTCTGACTTGGATCTAGGTGTATTGCCTTCATGGTGACTATGCACTAAATAGTCCTTAAGTGCTCGTGCCTTTCTAAAAGTCACTAGAGGGTAAGATGGTAAGTCTTGCTTAATGATGTTGTCAGTAAGCAGAATGTTCCAATGCTTTCGCATAATGCGTTTCAATTCAGAAGCATTGCGTGAAAAGGTGGTAATCATTCTAAAAGTTCCCCCACCAGACTTAGTGTTCTCAGTATTTACAGTTTTTTCTTTTTTGAGTAGTTCACCCCTGTCCAGGTCGCAAACTTTCTTCATAGCCTGTGTGAGTACTCCCTCTCTGTAGCCTCTAGTCTTAAATCTCTGGATGCTACTGTTGGCTGCCCTTTTGAAATCCTGTTCCTTTGTGTTGTTCCTGCGTATCCTTAATAGTTCCCCATAGGGTATACTATTCACTAGGCTTTTAGGGTGACTGCTGGTCGCGAATAAAGTCGAGTTCCCAGCAGTCTCCTTACGATAAAGCTTCGTGTGTAACCTGCCTTCCTCTACAAAGACTGTCAAGTCTAAGTAGTTGACCTCAATTTGGCTGCATGTCCCTGAGAACTTCAAGTTGTTACTATTATCATTAAGTACCGTGACATATTCCTTTGCTAAGTCAACTGACCCCTCTATAATAATAAAGAGGTCGTCAATGTAGCGGTACCAGCATTTGACAAGATCATTCCACTTTTTATTCACTGGGGAACTCAATGGGCACGGCTGTGACCAGAAGTGAAAATGTTCTGTGAAACGGAGCGGCGCAAAGCTGAACAAGGCATGTTCAAAAATAGAAGTAAAAACGCTGGATCTAACCAGGCGGAGGCACCAGAACATCTGAATAAAAGTGCAGCGGATTTAAATGCCAAATTGTCATCGCTGGAACGTCTCTATGAGAGAGAATGCAGAAAATGGTGGGAAGCCACATCCCTCCAAAACTATATAGATGTTGGCCGTGTGCCTAGAGGACTCAGAATTTATACTATCCCTGCATATGAGAATCCGGACCCATTATTGCTTGATGCATGGGCTGAACACACTGCCCAATCGTGCAAGGGAAGCCTGATAATATTGGTGCGCTTCGCATGGAGCGATAGGGATAAAGCCCTGACGCAAATTAAAGACATAGAACAAGATCTAGCTAAAGAAGAAGATCAAGAGAAATTGGAAGAGAAGCGGGAAGCAATGAAAAAACGTTAAAAAAAATATGAAGGAAAGATAAAACAGAGAAAGGAAGAGAAATTCGAACGGGACGAAAAAGATTACAACAGTGGGAGAGTTCTGACCTTCTCTAAAAAATATGATAAATTGAGAAAAGAACAAAAAAAGATACAACCAATAGCAACTGAGATGATGCCAGAGACCTCCGAATCATCGGTTACAGGTGATGAGACATCAAGCGAGGATGGCCAGGCCGGCCAATCTACTGCTCCTGAATCCTCGGGTTTTCACAAGGAATATCATGTAATGAGAAAGCAACAACTTCAAGGGGGAAGGGGCAAACCCCCGGAAGTGAAAAGAGGATCAAGAGGAAAACGAGGAGGGGGGGCTGGAGCCGCAAACATCGTGGGCTCGCCACCCCTAACAAGGAGCAGGAAGAATTTCTACAAGAAATAGAACAAGAAGATGGAGACAATCTGACGATTGTTAACTTGACACCTAAAATACTAACAAATGAAGAACAAAGTATTCTGAAACTTGGACTCACATTTTGCCCGCACAAAAATCTTGAGTTCACTCAGACACGGATAGATTTATTTAAGTTTACCCGTAAACTGAAACTTCACAAGTATTTTAAAACTAAGCCACCGAGAATCAAATCACTTGTTGCAGGTGAAACGGAAGGCAACATTCTTTCCTGCAGGGATCTGGCTGGTATTAGGTCTCTGGAGGAACTGCGGATGGAACTCTCGGATAATGATGAGACTACTAATTTGGGCAACACTCAGTTGGTCACGGACATGGGAGTACAACAGAAGGGGGGCGCGACAATCTTTAAACCGACCTTCACCTTCATGCCCGTGATGGGGGCAGATGCCATAGACACCTTTTCTGAGGCGGTGTTACAGGACTTACGTAAATTGAGGGGAAATATGAAATTCAAACAGGACCAACAAAACTTTTCAAATAAACAACATTTGGCACTCAAAAAGTTGTGTGAGGACTCATCTTTGGTGTGCAAACCCTCAGACAAGGGGGGAAACATCGTTCTGCTCACCAAGGCACAATATGAGCAGGAGGCCTTACGCCAATTGAATGATCACAGCACATACACAAAAGTTAATGCATCTGTATATAACACTAGCATTAAAGAATACCACGACATGATCTTGAGGTGGTACAACAGTGATATGTTGAGCTGTGATGAAAACTTATTTTTGAGATGTCCAAATCCAGTTACCCCTACATTTTATTATTTACCTAAAATCCACAAGGACTTATTGAATCCCCCTGGTAGGCCGATTGTGGCCTCGCAGGGCAGTCTGACAGAACACTTGTCCATATACGTTAACTCTTTCCTTTCCACACATGTTACGGGTTTGAAATCTTATCTGAAGGACACTAAGCACTTTTTGAATTTAATTGAAGATGTATGTTGGAATGATGGCTACACTATGATGGTGATAGATATCACCAGTTTGTATACGTGCATAGGACATGAGGAGGGACTTTTGGCTATTTCCTGGTTTCTGGAAACAAGACCGGTCAAATATTTTGAACATAACAAAATGTTACTCGACTTCCTAGGATTCTGCCTGAATAATAACATTTTCCTCTTTGGCCAGGATTTATATAAACAACTCACGGGCGTGGCAATGGGTACCTGCTCCGCCCCCAGCTTCGCGAATTTATTCGTGGGGTGGTGGGAGGAGCAGGTGGCCTGGTCCCCAGTGAATAAAAAGTGGAATGATCTTGTCAAATGCTGGTACCGCTACATTGACGACCTCTTTATTATTATAGAGGGGTCAGTTGACTTAGCAAAGGAATATGTCACGGTACTTAATGATAATAGTAACAACTTGAAGTTCTCAGGGACATGCAGCCAAATTGAGGTCAACTACTTAGACTTGACAGTCTTTGTAGAGGAAGGCAGGTTACACACGAAGCTTTATCGTAAGGAGACTGCTGGGAACTCGACTTTATTCGCGACCAGCAGTCACCCTAAAAGCCTAGTGAATAGTATACCCTATGGGGAACTATTAAGGATACGAAGGAACAACACAAAGGAACAGGATTTCAAAAGGGCAGCCAACAGTAGCATCCAGAGATTTAAGACTAGAGGCTACAGAGAGGGAGTACTCACACAGGCTATGAAGAAAGTTTGCGACCTGGACAGGGGTGAACTACTCAAAAAAAAAAAAACTGTAAATACTGAGAACACTAAGTCTGGTGGGGGAACTTTTAGAATGATTACCACCTTTTCACGCAATGCTTCTGAATTGAAACGCATTATGCGAAAGCATTGGAACATTCTGCTTACTGACAACATCATTAAGCAAGACTTACCATCTTACCCTCTAGTGACTTTTAGAAAGGCACGAGCACTTAAGGACTATTTAGTGCATAGTCACCATGAAGGCAATACACCTAGATCCAAGTCAGAACCTTTGAAAGGTTTTTTCCCTTGCGGGAAATGCAAGGCCTGTAAAGGCAGTAGGCGCGTGACACAGTATAATGTACCTGGGGGCAAACAACCTAAAAAAATAGGGAAATTCCTCACATGCTCCACACCTTACGTTGTGTACTGTCTAACATGTCCTTGTGGCAGAAGGTATGTTGGCAGCACAACGAATCCTGTGAAATTAAGGATTTTAGAGCATCAAAGGGCGATACAAAATGCAGACGTGAATTACCCTGTAGCCAGGCATTTTGACAAAGAACACAAACGTAACAGGGATCTGTTAACGTATTTTTGTCTGGATTCCGTCCCTGCCCATGTAAGAGGTGGTGATAGGTTACATAAACTTAGACGACTGGAGTCGCGTTATATCATTGACCTTCAAAGCAAGATGCCAGCAGGATTAAATGTACATGAGGACTTGGCAGTCCATTTGATTTAATAGATCTCAAGTAGGGCTTGTTTGTATAGTTGTAAATATTGCTTATCTATTCTGTAACTGCTTCAATTCGCTTCTCTTTTCAATAACAATGTATTGCTTTATTTAAATGTTTTTCATCACGTTATTTTATTTGCATGAGAACTTACCGAGGCCCATCTTGGGCGTGATTTAGTGGTATGTGAGTGGGGGAGGTAATGAGCATCGAATGTATATAGCCCATCTGTGGGCATTATGTCAATGGCAATTATCGAGTGATCAATTTTGATTCTTGATGTGCATTACTATTGATTTATCTTTGTATGCATAGTCGCACACTGCTGGTTTCATAGAGCAGAGAGTAACATCGAATATACTTTACCCATTCAAAGATGGCGACCATGTTTTCCTCCGCGGTCCTATCTTTGTGTTTTGGAAAAATATCACGTGATGATTTTAAAAGCATTGAGACCTTGCGCTGCACTGTTGTTTTGAACACTGACGAAGGCCGAGTGCCGAAAGCGCGTTTTGAACAATAAAACCTAACTGTGTATTTACCCCTGAGTGCTGCTACCTAATTCCCGGAAATCTACGGGGAGGGACTGTCGAGCCGATATTATGGTCGGGTGCACCCCCGGCGAGCAGGCACCAGCCTAGGAGTGCGACAGGCAGGTGCAAGTGGAGCGTTTATATATATATATATATATATATATATATATATATATATATATATATATATATATATATATATATATATATATATATATATTCTTTCACTGAAAAAGCATCATCACCAGTGGATTGCGGGCGCGAGAGTTACAGTTAGTACAACTAACTACAACGGAGGAATTTCAATGGTTTTGTACGAGTGAATTGTCCAGCTAACTAGAACACCACCTGAAACCTATGGTTTTTTCAATAAATTTCCAACGTTTTTAAAATGATAATTCCTAACTATAACCTGCTTGAAACCTATGTTTTTTTCAGTGAATTTCAAAGGTTTTTTTATTTTTTTTTTTATTTTTATTGAAAAGTAACAGACATACAGTAACAACAAAACTTCACAAGGCAAAAAATATATACAGTGCATCATCATGGATCCATGTGGGCGGAGCTCAAAACAAAATCAACATATGATAGTCGGTGAAAATATGGGTAGGGGCAGGCGAGGGGACAAACAGCAAATGTATCGGTGATAACAAGTGAACGTCAATTAGGGGGATAAAGACACTTCGGTAGACAAATCGTGAGGGGGAGTACATATATTACCCCGATATGCATTCCATTGGGACCAGATACGACCCCATTTCTTGGGACGTCCCCGGGAAAGGTACACAGTCTTCTCTCGAAACATGCACCAATCCATGTTTTCCTTCCACGCGGACAGGGTAGGTGGCCTATGTGAACTCCAAAGCTGGGCAATGTCCCTTTTAGCGACCATGTTACCAAGGGCCGCCCACGTAATTTGTGCGGAATTGTAATCATTAGGCTCCCAAACATGATGAAGACAACGCCTGGCTTCGGGAAGCAGAGACACACCCGTAACACTCCTCATGACATCATGCACTCGGGCCCAGAATCGTACCATCTCCGGGCATTCCCACAATATGTGAAGAAAGGTGCCAGTCATACCACAGCCACGCTTGCATAACCCATCCACGGAAAATCCCATCCGAACCAAACAAGGCCCAGTGACATACACTCTGTGCAGTATCTTCAATTAGACAAACCGCAAGCGGGCAGGAATAGCTACCTCCTTAGGCGAGGACAAAGCCGATTGCCAGTCCTCGTCATCTAACTCCAAGCCGTCAGAGCACCATGCGTCTCTAAGGCGAATCAGTAAGTCTGCTCTGTTATTAATAGGTTTTTTGTAAATTAAGGAGATCGTACTGTCGGGTACATGTCCATCCAGGATGCGGTCTTCCAACGGGGAGGATTCAGGGATATCGGTGCCCACTGGGAACACCGACAACAAAGCGTGACGGACCTGAGCGTACCGAAAGAATTCAGTGCCGCCCAGGTCATACTCCAGACGCAGCGCGTCGAAGGACTTGACTGTCCCCTTCGACCACAAGTCACCCAGTAGTGTGGCTCACTGGTTAGAGGCGGCAGACCCGAGAGCAGAGGACGGCCCGGGACCAGGGTTCGATTCCCGGCGCGGCAGGTTTCTGGACCAGGGTCAGCGGACTCGATAATTCTCTCGCCTCGGTGCCCACTCTGATCAGCGATCACACTCGGCAACTCTGGGCATTAGCTTGCCTCATCTTCACTAACGGCCCCACCAGACCGCCGGGGATGCCTGGTCTCACCCTGGAGATACCCATTAAGGGACCATCTCTCAGGGAAGCCAGGAAGGGTTTCGCAGCGGTCGAAGCGCCTTGGGACCCTACGGGTAAGTAGTGCGCTATATAAAATGCCTATACATACATTTACACCCACTTTACTTATGCCAATCATATCCCATTTATCAAACCCTTTCGTGCGCCACAGAGAACCCAAGCATTCCGAGTCATACAGGGGGGTGGCCCGAGTGAATCTACCATTCCAGCCCAAGGCCGCAGTCGCATCACGCCACACTCTCACAGCAATCTTAGTGGGACCGGTCAGCACTCCGCGGTGAACACCAGAGCACAGTGCTCTACTGAAAGACCCTCCCGGAAGGATAAGCATATCCATGGAAAACGCCGGGGCTGGGCCTGGAGCGTAAGTCGCATGGTTGATTGAGCTGAGCTGGGACACCCAGTAATAACGTCTGATGTCTGGGAGGGCTATGCCACCATCAAACCATGGAAGCGTGAGCTTGGAAAGGGCGATACGGGCACGCCCGTCCCAGACAAGTTGCCTCTGCAGATTTTCCACTTCACGGAAGTAGCTGGAAGCAATAGGATCAAAGGAGTTCTGTAGCCCGTACAAGAAACGGGGCAAAGACATCATTTTAAAGAGCGCAACTCTGCCGAGGGGCGACAGTGGCAACTTACGCCAGCGAGCTACATCAAGTTTAAGTTTAAGCCGCTGAAGGGGGGGCAACAGATTAAGATCATAGCACGTAACGGGATCCAAGGAAATATAAATCCCCAAGTACTTAAAACCGGTCCTCGCCACCTGAATTGGAAATCTACGAGGCAACGGAGGAAGATCTCCTGCCAAAACGTAGACGCAGGATTTAGCCCAATTGATAACGAGACCGGAGTTCTTGCCGAAGGAAGCAAGCACGTCAAAAAGCACGTTGAGGGATTTCCGCGGCGATGTAAGATATAGGAGGATATCGTCTGCGTACAAGGAGACGCGGTCCTCGAAATCGGGGGACCATCGAATGCCCCGCATGGACGGTTCCCAACGGAGCTATTCTGCCAGCGGTTCGAGAGCAAAGAGCAATGGAGACAACGGACAGCCCTGCCGGGTACCCCGTCCAAGCTCAAAGACGCAAGAAACTCGTCCGTTAACCACTACCTGGGCTAGGGGATTCTCATAAAGGAGCTTCACCCAGGCTATAAAGCCCGGCCCAAACCCGAATTTCGAGAGGGCCGCCCACAGGTAGGGCCATTCGATCGTGTCGAAGGCCATGGTAGCGTCGAGAGAGACCAAAATGGCTGGTTCCGTAAGCGCCCCAACTCTTGCGAGAACCCCGTGGAGTCTACGCAGGTTTAAAGCAGTGTTGCGGTGCGGGATAAAGCCGGACTGATCCGGATGGATCAGGTCTCCGATCACAGTGACCAATCGATTAGCCAGAGTTTTTGCCAATATCTTGGGTTCGGCGTTGAGCAAAGAGATAGGCCTGTAGGAGGTACAGCGGTCTCGAGGCTTACCCTCTTTAGGAATAACAACAATGGTGGCAAGTCGTTGGTCCAAAGGGATGGAGCCCGACTCCAGGGCCTCGAGAAACATGTCCCGTAAATGGGGCGCCATTTTTTCGGGCCGTAGCTTATATAGCTCAATAGGCAAACCATTGGGGCCCAACGCCTTGCCCGAGCGAAGTGATCGGATCGCCACTGCGATTTCATCCACAGTTAGCGGGGCATCTAAGAGATCCCTGTCTAAGTCAGAAAGGCGAGGCAGAGCAATGTCCCGCAACAATAAACGAGAGTCTTCCTCGTCTCGATCACAGACTGAGGTGTACACAGTCTCAAAGTGGTCCGCGAAGCACTGAACGATCCCAACGGGATCCGTGACACACTCACCATCAAGCCTCTCGACCACTGGTACCACACGATTAATCTCTCCTTCTTATCCAACCACGCCAACAACTTGCCCGCTTAATCACCCACATCATACAATCGTCCCTGCTGCTCCCTGTACATCACTTTCGCTGCATCCGTAACAAGAGCCTTGTAGTCCGCCTGTTTCAAAGCAAGGGAGTGCAACTTTGCGCTAGATACACCAAGACTGAGATGGTCCTCCAGGGCAGCAATCTCAGATTCCACCCGCACCACCTCCACAGTAGCAGCCTTTTTCACAGCGGAAATCAGGGATAAGGACTGCCCACGTATCACAGTTTTAAACGCTTCCCATAACGAGACCGACGAGAAGACAGACCCCACATTTTCGTTAAAGTAGTTCTCAATGGCTTTAACAAGGCTGGAACGGGTCAGGGGATCATGAAAGTACCAGGGGAACATAAACCGAAAGTATGGACAAGGTCTTCCCCTCCCACCTACCAGTGAGCACAGCATAGCGCCCCCTATCATCAAGCTTGATCTCATCAACTGCAAAAGGGAGGGAGGACCGAAGAAGGATGCCAGCCCCCCTAGACCCAGAAGTAAACCCCGCGTGGGCCACTAGGCGGTAACCACGTCGATTAAGAGCCTGACAAGCGTTTCCTATTAAATGGGTCTCTTGCAAGAGGACTATATCGGGGGAATGTCGCTTAAGGTACCTCAAAACAATACCCCGTTTAATCCTGTCTCCCAAACCATTGACGTTCCAGGATAAAAGTCTCAACTCACTGCCCCCCATCCCCAATGCATGAAAGGAGCAGGACCCACATAGAACACAATCAATACGATGCCTCGTGAAGAAACAAAAACACACAAACACCCCCTCCCACCCCCAAACTCACCCATGGTAATCCCCCCACCCTGCACCCCTGCGTAAGACTAAAAAGCCACCCCAACTTGCAGTGTGCCTGTCGCCCCATAACTAAAACTAGACTACGCTAAGAACCCAGGAGGAGGAAGAGTCCCCGTTCACCCCCCGCCACCCCCGGGCCGAGCAAGGTCCAATAAGTCCCAAGGACAAACTCAGCTGATACAGCAGACAAAAGTCCAGATGTCGGGGTCCACCGACGAAGTCCTCACTCGGCCACACCTCCGTCAGCGCCGCCAGGGTGTCCGGAGCGATCCTGACCCTCAGGGAGTGTATCAAGCCAGTCACTGACCTTATCAGGGCGGTCAAAAAAGAATGTACGTTCCCGATACACAATCCTCAGCCTGGTCGGAAACAGTAAGGAGTATTTCAAGCCCAAGTCTCGCAACCGCCTCTTGACACCTTGAAATCCAAGTCTCTGCTTCTGAACAAGAGGCGAATAGTCAGGGTAAAAAGAAATGGAGGCATTCTCAAATTTCACCGGTCCTTTGTCTCGTGAAGCCTGCAGCACCGCGTCCCGATCTCGAAAATGGAATAGCCTAGCGATGATGGGTCTTGGAAGAGCACCCAGCTTAGCCTTCCCGCCGGGAACACGATGAGCCCGTTCCACCGCAAAGAATTTACTAAGTCCCGCAGGGGCCAGGTGGTTGGAAATCAAGTCTTCAACCAGGAGATCAACCCCTTCGGTCTCGGAATCCTCCGGAACGCCAATAAGGCATATATTGTTGCGGCGGACCCTATTTTCGTAATCCTCAAGACGGCGAGCCAAGAGGTCGTGTGAGGATCGAAGGTTACCAATTTCCGCTTGGGCGTCCGAGACATCAGTGACCAAGCTAGAGGTCTTCAGGCCCAACGATTCCACTCTCTCGTTGGTTTTCGAAAGATCCGCCCTAATCAGCGTGATATCGATGGCCACCGTGTCGATCATAGTCGCCATGGCCTCATATTGTTGCCCCATAGAGGCCTGCATGGCGGCAATGGCTCCCATAACGTCCTTCAATGACGGGTCCGAGGCCTCCGGAAAGAGGGTCTTAGAAGTGTCTGAGACACGGCTCACAGCGCCGGGCGATCCCTTGGCATGTGCATAGTGATCCATGGTGTTGGTCTGTTGTTGACCGCCACGTAAAGGCGCCTTAGTCTTCCGCTTCTCGAGAGGCAGTCAGGTAGCCATCTTGGAAAAGGGACCCCGGAGGGGTCCCTGCGACCTGGTGAAAATGGCCGGGAGCAAGCGTCCAAACAATCAATAAGACCAAGGCCGGACTTTGCGGACAAAAGTAGACCAAGCCGTGAGCAGGCGGCCAGGGAACCCCACACAGGAGAGAGAGCAACAGGCCAGTCGAGAACAGTAAGAAGCTGCACCCCTGCCAGTAGAGCCAGGAAACCGAAACTGAAACTCAGGAGGGATCGACCCGGCGGGGACCCTTGTAGCCGTTGTTGATCAACTGCTCCACGGCCTGTTCCAAAACCGAACCCCCGGTCTGCCTCGGGGTGGGCCTCAGAATGTAGAAACGGCGTAAAAGTGGACCCCGAAGTCCAATTTCGATATTTCAAAGTGTTCGATGATCAGCGAGGATACGCGAACAAAAGCCCGTCAATAGAATCAGGATGTTGCCAGGATAATCATGAGGGGTGGCACAGGTCCGGGGAGCTCTGTGCTCACGCGACCATCTTGGATGCCCGCGTAGCTCCTCCCTTCAAAGGTTTTTTAAATGATAATTCCCAACTATAAATTGCCTGAAACCTATGTTTTTTTTTTCACTGAATTTCAAAGGTTTTTTAAACGAAAAATCCTAATTATAATGTTCATATCTGTTTTTTTCTATCTTTTTTAATTATCATCCCGTTCTCAACGTCCTAAAAACTGCAAATATTACCATTCTTGAAATTATTCCTTCCGCCAAGAAAATCTGCTCAAACAAGAACCACATCTAACATTAATGATATACAAACTAGTTGTTCCCTTTGTAAAAAACCAAAAAACACCACTTCCCCATATTTTCAACAAGCCAAATCTGCAATTTTTATTTATTAGGCTATAGTTTCACTTACCACTAACATATTAATATCAACTTTTAACTAGTGGAAGGACGTGGACTATGCACTGCGTGAAGTACATCTAACTCACACCCATATTTAAAGACAAATATGTAATACAGGTACTAATTATGCACTTCCATCACCCAACAAAATCACAAGACCTAGCATCACCACCACTACCACCACCCCTCCTGACCCCTCCCCTCTACCTCAGAGGCAGCGCAAAACAGGACAATGTACCTTCCCAAATTAATATATCCCCTCAACAGCACACTAGCTAAATGTTCAGAGATGTAGCAATCAACTATGTACAAGGGAAGGAACGCACATCAACAATAATGTACACAATGCTAACACTTCCGGTGATATGCTATACACAACTCACTATACAAACCAAAAATGTTTCCGTGTGTAGATAAACTATTGATACGTGTAGTGTATTGCACAGTGGACGCAACCATATTATCTCAGACACTGGGGAATATCTCGGTCATGTAGCTGTGTTGTCTCCCCCCCACCTTGAAGCAGCAGTGGAGTGGCTGGTCCAACGTACGCAACTCCAGCGTAAGAGTATAAATACATAGCCTACGCCTTGGGCGTGGTTCACTTCTGCAAATAGAACAGACTCTGCCACAGCAAAGCTCCTCACCCTGCCACGTGGCTGCTGCCATGACCACGTGCCTCCTCGATACAGGCCCATTGCAAACTCAGCGCCACAGCACCGCAGACTTATGTCTGTATCGACTACTGCCTTCGATCTACAGTGTGGACAGCAGGGTTCACCTGCTGCAAGGGCCGAAAACTACATCTTGGGCCCCTATTATAGCACTTTCATCTTGCTAATTATAATTCAGTTCCTTTCACCATCTGAGTATGAGGTTTGATTGTGGTATGACTGTTAGCATGTGAGTATGTTGTTTGGTATGGTTGTTACCAAGGGGTACTTATATGTTTTGTTGTTTATATTTATGACTTATCTGTGATACCTTTGATATAAATTGATATATTTTTATGTAATTTCTGATTGAAAACAGTATTTATATGAATTGAAAAAAAGAAAACGAAAATTTTATATGTTTTTGAATAATTCTTGTTCAGTATAAATCTCTTATTGTCACCTTCTTGGGATACTTATAGATGTATACACACAATTGAATTACAGGGCCATCATAGGAACAACCCCTTACATTACAGTGTTTTTTGCTCCCCTCTGTTCCTTGGCCACAATCAGCTCTCTCGAGGGGGTCCCATCGTACATGTTGCTGACAGCAGGGTTCACAACTTGAATTCAACTTTAGATCTACACTACGCACAGCATTGAAGTTTGCCTTGATTTATGTAAGGCAGAGACAAATGTATTCTATGTACTCAAACTTTTTAAAAATAAGTGACAAAAATTATTTGTCGATATCTGTGCTGTTTACTGCCTTCTATCTACAGTGCGGTCAAAAGACTTTACAACCTGATACCAGTTTGGCATAACCATTGCAGAAAACATTGAATTCAGTCTCGATTTATTTAAGGCAGAGACAATTGTACTCAGTCCTCAGATTTTCTTAAAGTATGTGACATAGGGGCGTGGTCACGGAGGCGACCAAGATGGCCGCTTTCGAGTGAAGCTCCGCCGTCCGGGCGACCAACCTTCACCATCCTGACACTGAGGCGGACTTGACCCCGTAACTCCGCTCCATCCTACAGCTGCGGCGGCCCGCCGCCATCCGACACCGGATTTGGGGCTGCGGAGGCACCGGAAGGGTGTTCCAGGCGGAGGAGCGAGGCCGCCACCCCATCGGCGCCCGCTCTACTGCGCCCGGCTTGCTGGTAGGTGCCGCGCTGGGGGCGCGCCGCTGGTCTGCTCGCGGCCTCTTGTGGCGCTGGGAGCTGTTCGCTGGGGTCTGGCCCGGGGGGCTGCTGCGCCGTCTCCGTGACTCCGCGACTCGCGGCGGCCTTCGGGCCTGTGCGGCGACGCGGAGCCGGGGCCTTGGGTGGCGGCTATGCCGGACTGGGCGCGAGGGACGTTCCGAACCGGGTGCTGCGGGAGGGGCGGGTGATTGGCGGTTGGCGCCCCGGGGGCTGGCGCTGCTGCACGGCCGAGCGGCCCCGCCTTCCCTTGGTGTCCCCCCCTGATTCCCACCGGAGAGAGGGGACGGCTGTTGGCGAGGCCCAGTACCTGCAACCCTGGCCGGCCATTTTGGATTTGGATTACGCTGCCGCCGCTTGACGTGTCCTGGCTCCCAGAAAGGTCACATTGATACCTGGCAGTCGCGCAGCGACTGATAACTGCCTCCTTGCACGCGAGTTGCGCCCGGTGCCACCAGACTGAGCTGTTCCCAATTGCCACATCCACGGAGGCGATCTGCTCGCACCTCTTGGCGCATTCCTGTTGGCCTGCCCGCCCGAAATCCAGACAGTCGCCCTGCTCATAGGTCTTTGTTTGCTGCCCACTTCAGACCCTGTCCACAATGGGGAAACGAGACCCCAATCAGCGGAAGCTCAGTTTTGACAAGACCTCAATGCTCTCTACTGACACTGTAACCGGCTCCTCATCTGACGCCATGCCTCCTCCTCCTCAGGAAAACGCCGCTGCATTGGTCGCTACCATGATGGCTGAGATGAGGGCTGGGTTCAAGTCCCTCGACGGTAGGTTTGACACTTTGGAGCAAAAGCTAGCCGATCTGGGCTCTAAGGTTCAAGTGCATGACCGCAGACTGGATGTGGCTGAATCCCGCATCTCCGACATCAAGGACTCTGGCGCCAAATCACTGAAGCGCCTTGAACGCGTTGAGAAGATACTGAAAGAGGTCGCCATTAAGAATGAGGACTTGGAGGCACGTGGACGACGAAACAACGTTTGCATATTAGGCGTGGCGGAATCGACCCAGACTGGCCGAATGGACGTCTTTGTGGAGAACCTTCTTATTGAACTGTTTTGCAGGGACCAATTCACTTCAGGCTTTGTAGTGGAGCGGGCCCACCGGTCTTTGGGACCCCGACCGAATCCGGGACTGCCGCCACGGCCCATCATCGTACGGATTATGAACTTCAGGGACTGTGACACAGCCCTCCGCGCAGCTCGAGAGAAGGGCGAGATTCGTTGGCAGGGCGACTCACTTTCCTTCTACCCGGACTTCACTGCCATGGTGCAAGAGGCGCGGCGAAAGTTCACTGGGGTTAAAGCTGCTCTGCGTAATCTAGGCCTTAGGTATGGCATGCTTTACCCTGCGCGCCTGAGGGTGGAGGTGGCTGGCAAGGCCCGCATATTTGACAATCCGACGGAGGTGCAGGAGTTCTGTCATTCGTATAAAGCCAGGAAAGACCAGAATGCGCGCGAATCCAGGGCTCAGTCGCCGTTGCAGGGTGACTCTCAGAACAGCGTCGATCTATTCTCCACCTCAGGCCAGGGATGACAATAGCACTCTAGCATGCGCATCTGCCTCCGCAGCTTTGTTGTTTGACATTCTGACTCGAGTCTCAATGGATTGATCATTTGCATCTACAACGATGGTCTTGCCCTGAGGACGGGGCGTTACCACCCCCTATGGCGGCTGCCCTTCTGTTTGGGGACTTTGTTGCTTTTGACGTGGTGGGATGGGGTTCCATTCCGTTTGTTCAGTTAGTTAGATACTATCCTGCCGCCACGATGGGTTGGGTATTCCTCTTTGGGGTTACTGAGAGGTTGGGTGGGGGATGGGCTATGGGAATTGTTTGGTTTTGTATTGTTTGGAAGTGTCACGAAGTCTTCATAATTCCGATTGTTGTATTGAGCTGCTTCCGTCATAGGTCACCTACATTTACTTGTCACTCATGGCTAGATTAGGATTGCAGGTGGGCCCCTCGGACCTGTCATTAATGTCCTGGAATGTGAGGGGATTGAATGACGCCAGGAAATGCAAACAAGTGTTTAATTATATTGCCAGACATAGGATCGATATAGTCTTCCTGCAAGAGACTCATTTGACTTCGGACTCTGCTGCACACGTAGCCAGGAGTTGGGGTACGCATCGTTTTTTTTCACACTACACTAGGTATTCCAGGGGAGTGGCTATCTGTATACACAAGCGGGTTCCTTTTGTGCTCTCCCACTCCGTCTTTGACAAAGAAGGCAGATATGTTATCATCTCAGGGACCCTACTGGGCCATAAGGTCACGCTTGCCGGTATTTATGGTCCTAACATTGACACCCCTGCCTTTTTCAGTGACTTTTAGCTACACCTACTACAATTGGATCCAGAATTGCTGTTGCTTGGTGGTGATTTTAACCTGCTATTTAATTTTTCGAGAGATAGTACTGCAGCCACCCCTGACACCAGACCTCACTCACGCCCTGTTTTGCTAGACATATGTACGCACTTCTCTCTCGTTGACATTGAAGCGAAATTACATGCCTCCACCCCTGCTTATACACACTACTCTGGGTTCCACAACACATGGACGAGGCTTGACTATTGGCTTATCTCCCCGGAAGTGGTTGGGTGGGTAGACGAACTCCTTACACTTACCCGTACACTATCAGACCACTCACCCATAGTGCTTAGAATGCGGGTCCCTCGGGCGGGGGGCTACGAGAGGCAATGGCACTTTCCCGGGAAGGCTCTGTCGGACCCAGTTTTCACTGAGACTATCAGGGACGCCATTGAGGAATACTTTGAGCTCAACACAGGCACAGTCGACACCTGGGCTGTCCTGTGGGAGGGCTTCAAGGCAACCATCAGGGGAGTCTGCATTGCAACGCACACTGGGGTGCTGCGTACTATGCGTACGACCCTCTCACGGCTTGAACGGGACGTAGCGACACTGGAGGCAGAACAACTCAGTCGACACACTGAGGAGAGGGACCACAGGCGCTTACAATTGCTAATGCAGTTTAGGGAGGAAGCGGATAGGGAGCTCAGATTCCTGACTAGAGCACACACTGCTAGGCAATATGGGGAGGGGGACCGACCCGGCAGGGTACTGGCACAACTACTTTGCCCACCGCGCGCCTCTTCCTACATCACTACACTCGTGAGCCCGGCGGGGGAGACGCTACACACTACCCCCGAGATGTGTGATGCATTTTTATCCTACTACACTACACTGTATACATCTACACTGACTGACGATGCCACTGACCGTGGTGATTACCTCAACGAAATTGCAATGGTGTATTTGGATAAGTGGATGGTCGACTTTCTTGCGGACCCCATTACATCAGATAACGTGGTGGAGGCCATAGACTCCATGACGGGATCCTCGGCCCCGGGGCTGGACGGATTTTCGGCCGACTTTTATAAAGCCTATAAGGATGTACTGGTTCCCCGCCTGGTGGAAATGTATGCTGAAGCATTAGAAACAGGTTGTCTCCCCCTTACACTCCGAGAGGCAGTCATTGTGCTCCTCCCCAAACCGGGTAAAGATGCCACTCTCTGCGCTTCCTATCGCCCACTATCTTTACTAAACCTAGACTACAAAATTCTGGTGAAAGTGCTCGCCATCAGACTTTCGCTTTTAATGGAATCCATAATCTCCCCTGCCCAATCAGGCTTTGTCCCGCATCGCTCCACTTCTCTTAACCTTCGCACCCTTTTCTCCATCTTACATCGGGTTGATCCCGACGTCCCGGCGGCAGCGATACTACTAGACGCCGAGAAGGCATTTGACTCTTTAGAATGGCCTTTTCTTGTTATGTTATGTTATGTTATGTTAAACTTTTATTTGTATAGCGCACGGCTACTCAACAAGAGTGTCCCGGCGCTTTATGAGGGCGACTCAGCAGTTAAAAAACATAACAGTAAACAGAAAGAGAGAGCACAAGAAAAACAACCTAAAGATTAAAAAGCCAGGTCTTCAGGCTTTTCCTGAACAGGAGCAGACTAGGAATGCTGCGTAGAGCAAGGGGCAAAGAGTTCCACAGCTGGGAAGCCTTAAGGCTGAAGGAACGACCCCCGGTATGTCAGTGATGCGCCGTATGGGGATACCCGAGTGTTTGGTTAACACGGTGGAGTTATTATATACTCTCCCGGTGGCCCGCCTACGCCTCAACGGAACGATCACTGCGCAGTTCCGCCTGGCCCGTGGTACGCGACAGGGTTGCCCCCTGTCGCCGCTCTTATACATATTGGCAATGGACCCGTTGGTCCGGCACTTCCAGGAGAAGCATTTGCACCGTGGCCTCCAATTTAGGACGGGCCCGCTCTTGATTTCGCTATATGCAGACGATACCATCCTCTATGTCCGACAGCCCCAGTCCAATCTTGAACCATTGCTATTAGAAATCACCAGATTTGGCAAGTACTCTGGCCTCCGCATCAACTGGCATAAATCCGTGGTATTTCCTCTTACGCCAGTCACGACTGAGTGCTCGTGCCCCTTCCCCCTCACTTGGAGCCAGGACTCTGTAAAATACCTGGGCATCCACATACATTTAGACACGGAATTCATTATCAGATTGAACTACGGTACGGCTCTCACGGCCCTAGAGGGACAGATCGAAAGATGGATTCGTCTGCCATTATCCATGGTTGGGCGTATCGCCATCATTAAAATGATAGTACTGCCGCGGTTCTTATACTTATTCAATAATATACCGGTGCCCCTCACGAAAACATTCTTCACACAACGACGCTCACTGTTGTTGAAACTAGTGTGGGGGAACAAGTCGCCGCGAGTGTCCTGGCAGGTACTGACGCTCCCCTATGATCGGGGGGGCCTCGGCGTCCCTGATTTTTATCTTTATTTTCTAGTGGCACAGTGTTCCTATGCGCACCCGTGGTTCCACCCAGATGCCCGGATTCCTTATTTGCGGCCGGAGGCCGATCTGGTCCTGCCGGGATCGCTGTCCACCACCCTGCCGTCGGGCTTACCTAGAGATCCTCGAGACATTCAAACGGTTTCGTCGACCTGCTGGGCGTGGGGTAGACTGGGCCGCCTTGTTGGCCTTCCTCAACTGTATTCCCCGTGCCTCCCGTTGCCTAACTCCACCTGGCTACCAATTACTGGGTAAACATTGGTGCAACACACGCTGTCCAAGTTTCACATTGCTACCATTGGGGATCTGTTCCCCGATGGCCATGCGTTCACGCTTACGGAAGATCCCCGATTCCTGGAGCGGACCTTCATGGACTCCTTCGTGCTGACCAGGCTGCGCTCCCTCCTGCGTGCGTCTTTCTCTTCCTTCCCGCTACCTCCAGAGGAGATGGCTCCCCTCACATTCATTATTCAACACACTTCGGGCATGCATTTGGTATCCAAGCTATATCAGATGTGCTGCGAGCTCCTCCCCTCCAGGGATCATTTGGTGCGTGCCGCCTGGGAGACAGATTTGGGTTCCACCATTACGGATGACCAGTGGCGGTGGTGTTGCAGAGCGACCAAAGACATTTCCCTTAACAGTAAACACAAACTTCTGCACTTTAAATTTCTACGCAGGTTGTACTTCACCCCAGCGAGACTACACAGAATAGACCCCTTGCACCCCCATGCTTGCCCCAAGTGCGGCGGCCCTTTTGCTGATTTTGCGCACCTTTCATGGTCCTGTCCCGCGCTCCATAGTTTCTGGTCCCAGGTCCACGTCACATTCAGCGCCATGCTGCACCTGAACCTGGCTCCGATCCCTGAGATCGCCCTTTTGGGATATATGGCCGAATTCCCGAAAAACGTACGCAAATTGGCTGCACTCAGTTTCTTATTGGCTAAACGGGAATTGGCACTACGGTGGTGTGATAGACGCCCCCCGTCACACAGCTCATGGCTCCGAAGCTTGGCGCAATGCAACACCAATAGTACTGAATACTCGGCCATGGTTCCCTCTTCATCCAGACCTATTGACATCTGGGGTCCGTATCGCACATATGTAGCTGGCGCAGTGGATGGTACCCAGCCTCCGTCCACTCCTTCGATGGCTCCTGAGGGGATTGGTTGAGGGGCAGAGGGAGGTGAGACTTATTCAACCCTTGTTTTTCTTTGTGGCTTGATGTGCGGTGTTCTGCTTCCTCCCTACTGACTATGCACGGACCTGGGGTAAATTGTGCTATTGTTCCACCGCGCTCCTTATCTTTTGTTTTAGTAGTGTCCTTTGACTATGCTCATACTGCTAAGATTTTGTATATGTGACCTTTGTGATGACACCTGACTCAGATATATATTGCAACATGTATGCTTCCTTTTTGTTTGTGTAAATTTCTTTTGGAAAATGATAAATAAAGATTTTTTTAAAAAAGTATGTGGCATAAAACATTCCTAGATGTTTCTGTCAACTACTGCCTTACATCTACACTGCGGACAGCAGGGTTCAACTTGAATTCAGCTTTGCATCTACACTACGGACAGCACTGAAGTTAGCCTTCATTTATGTAAGGCAGAGACAATTTTGTTAAAGGATGCGACAAAAATCATTCCTCGATGGTTAGAGGTTTTGCTTTGGGAAAGAAGTGTCGAGGGTCAAGCTGTCAGTGGTGCAATTATCCATTGCCCAGGGGGGCCTTAGCTTTACCTCATTTAAAAACGTATTATGAAGCTTCTTTTTTAGATATAGTGGCGGGATTTATAGGATCCAAATGTATTCGAGATAGCTTCTTTGCAAAAATGTTACAAGTAATTGGTTCTCAAACTCAAATGTTTTTAAAAACCTCCAAACTTCCCCCCCCCCCCAAAAAATAGATACAAGACCTTAAGGGAATATTCTTTTAGACTTCAGTCCTTTTTTAAAAAGACCGGTTCCTCTGGTATGCAATATCTGAGTTTGAGGGAGTGTTCCAGCCTAGGCCTCCAATTTAGAATAAGCCATCTAACAAATTGGGAAAATTGTGGGCTACGGGAGCGAAGACATTTTGTTATTCAAAATAGGGTGGTTGCTTGGCAAGGGCTGACAACCCTAGGAGACCCATCTTCTTTGAATATTTGCAAGTTGTTCACTTTAAAAAGAATATTAATGGCCTTTTTGATTCTCCAAACAAATTGGTGGTAGCCTATTATAGGGCCAAAATCAATGGCATAGGGAACTGGTATAGGTTGCTACACCGCCAGGGACAAACATCATTGATAGAAAGTCATCTGGGTAAAATAGGCCATGAGACACAATGCGTTTTCTCATGTAAGGAATGGGAAACCCTATGCCACCTAGGAAGCAAATCCCTGCGTGCGGCCAATTTTAAAAGGATTGCATTTTTATCACGTTGGCTTACCTATTTGACTCCGGAGGCCTTGAGGAGAAGATATCCGGAGGTTGAAAATAAGTGTTTTAGATGCCAAGCCAATTGTCAAGGCAGGTGGCACCATATTTTTTTTACGTGTCCACTCTTAGCGCCCTTTTGGGAGGCAATCTTTGCGGATATAGAGCTGGCAATCGGGAAGAGAATTCAGCCCGAGCCTGAGCCAGCCTTATTTGGTATATGTAAAGAAAGAATGATGTTAACTAAGGCTGAGGAAGTGTTTATCTCTTCTACGGTAGCCCGCTCCTTAATCCTTCAGAATTGGAAATCAAGTGACGTTCCATCCCAATTGAAGTGGTTCAATAAAAAGGACTCGTAACTTTGAAAAAGCATATGCAAATCTGGTGGGAGCCATTAAGAAATTCGAAAAAAATGTTAAGTGTTTTGGAAACTTAGAAAAGATAAAGGGTGGTGGTTAACACTTGATATTGAAACTGATGTTGAAATTGTAGCAGATTTTGCGATTAAGAGCACTAGCACTTTTTCTTCTGTGGTTGCACTTTAAAAACATTTGCACTTTTTGTGGCTGTTTCACTTTGTAATATTTGCAGTTGTTGGCGGTTTGCCTTTATTGCAGGTTTTTGCACATTGTCTCTTTTTAAATTATTAATGATGTTATTGGCTGCTACAGTTTTATCTTTTTAATCTGGTCATGGAAGGAAGAAGCTGTTTTAAAAGGTTTCAATAATTGGGTCTGGTTTTTTTAAATTGCAAAATGTATATCATGTACCTAATGCTCTGCTCAATAGCATTTAAAAAAAAAAATCCTCAATATCTGTACCGAGTACTGCCTTCAAATGTACACTGCGATCAACAGAGCTTACCACTTGATACCAGGAGCGCTTCAGCACTACATACAGCACAGTCTCGGTTTATTTAAGGCATAGACAATTGTACTGTGTCCTCAGATTTTGATAAAGTATGTGACAAAAAAAGCATTCCTCGATGTCTGTGTCAACTACTGCCTTCGATCTACACTGCGGACAGCAGGGTTCACAACTTAAATTCAGCTTTGCAACTACACTACGAACAGTAGGAAATTCAACCTTGATTTATTTAAGGCAGAGACAATTGTACTGTATGTATTTAGATTTTGTTAAAATAAGTGACAAAAATCATTCGTCGATATCTGTGCCGACTACTGCTTTCCATCTAAAGTGCGGACAGCAGGGTTCACAACTTGAATTCAGCTTTGCATGTATACTACGGTCAGTAGGGAATTCAACCTTGATTTATTTAATGCAGAGACAATTGTACTGTATTTGTTCTGATTTTGTTAAAATAAGAGACAGAAATTGTTTGTGGAAATATCTACTGACTACTGCCTTCGATCTACAGTGCGGATAGCAGGGTTCACAACTTCAATTCAGCTTTGAATCTATACTACGGACAGCATCAAAATTTAACCTTGATTTCTTTAAGGTAGAGATAATTGTACTTTATGTCCTCCGATATTGTGAAAGGATACAACAAAAATAATTTCTTGATGTCTCTGATGACTACTGCTTTCGATCTACATTGTGAGGGTTCACGATTCAGGTGGAATTGCGATTGCACATGACGCATTCCAGTAGGCAAGAGGCATTGTACCAGTGTGACCCACCCGGACCACGAATCATCGGAGGGTGCACACACGCAGAGTTCTTTCGGTACCACTAACTCACTGCACCACAAGTCATCTCCCCGTGGCCTTAAGGCAGAATTCACTAGGCAAAAAACATTGCTCCTAGTGCGGCCTGCCGGACCACACATCATCGCAGGTTACGTACACGCTCAGTGCCAAAGGTACTACTAACTCAGTGCACCATAATTCATCGCCACGTGACCGTATTGAGTCAGATGTCTTATTTGGAAGAAAACATATCATAGTTTGGAGATCGACTGCAACTTACTCCCGTAAAAGGACAACCAGTATTTATAAGAAAACTTGATTTGAAAGAATTTGCTACCAGTGCGTCCTGCTCGGACCACGCATCATCGAAGGCTCTACAGAACCTTGTTGCTTCAGGTGCCACTAACTCTGTGCACCACTTCTCATCGCTGACTGCACACACACTAAATTACCAATACTGTGCAGCTCTACTCAACGCCACGTGGCCGTGGGCTTTTGCTCACCGCTGCCACCTGCCTACACTGCGGTCATCAGACCTCACAACTAATTAGACTGTTGATTCATTATTTGCAGAGTACAATACCAAACTAAGTATAACATTTATCAAACCCTATACAATATTCCTTTAGTATGCTTCCTTTATGAACTTCTTTTATGTCACTTGGGCACACTTAATGACAGTCTACACTGTGGACAGCATAGGTCACAATTTGAACCTCACTTTTTCTTCATTGGAAAACTAAATTTCATTTTTGGAGACAAAAATGGATACACCACGTATCTGATTCTGATCATTTTGTTGCTGAAGAATTGATAACCATCGATGGTACTTTTTTTCCCCCTCAAAGTACATGCAGTCCAGTATGCAACAGTCAATGCTTTGAGTGCAGCCCATTCAGACCACACATCATCGCAGGGTGAGCACAAGCTAAACACCAGACGTACCACTAACTCAGTACACCATGAATAATCGCCACAAGGCTTTATTAAGGCAAAATTCAGTAGTCAAAAAACATTATCCCCAGTGCGGCCTGCCAGGACCACGCATCATCACAGGTTATGTACACGCTCATCCCAAAGGAACTCAGTGCACCATAATTCATCGCCACATGGCCGTATTCAGGCAGAATTCAACCGATTCTTCATTCATTATTTATAGAGTGCAGTACCAAACAAAGTATAATGTCCCTCAAACTACACAATATCCCTTTAGTAGCCTTCCTTTAAAAACCTTTTATACCAGTTCTAGGTTTAGTTGAAAAACAAAATTCACGCTGCAAATGCAAAGACACACTCAATGGTAGTCTACACTGCGGACCGCACATGTCACAACTTGAACTATAATGTCTCCGAAACATACATATTTCGACCATGTATTCCATATACATGTTTCATCTTTTTTTTCAATCGAGATTACAGATGATGCAGTCCAGTAGGCAACACGCTGAGCACCATAGGTACCACTAACTCAGTACATCATAAATAATCGCCACGTGGACTTATTAAGGTAAAATTCAGTAGCCAAAAGACATTCTTACCAGTGTGGTCTGCCTGAACCATTACAACACTCCACTGAATGTTCAACAAACATTCATATTCGCAGAAATGCGTCATGTCCACCATCTATATAGGGTCAGTGATACTCCGTACCTTCCATGTTGGCCATGTTGTGGGACTTTACAGACATAATGACACATTTGCGTTTAAGACCAGGGTGACGGCAGCACTACAACACGGACACCCGAATCAGTTGATTTCTCAAATAGCTCACGACGGAACCACGCCCATAGCTCCGGAGTCATTCTTCACAGCCTCACACAGCACTGGCATACGTCAGGCCAGCCCACTCTACTTACGCTTCCCGGAAAACACAATGCTACAAGGCCCAGATTTCCATTAGAGTGATTTCTTACTTCCAGGTCTAGTTGTCAGAACGGCACACACACACTCCCTCATGGCTGGTATACACCCACACCACACCCATCCAGCACATACGTCACAACACACGTGACCCTACCAATAAAAAATACGGGGAGCACGTGCTCTACACATTTTAGAGTTCCTCCCATCGCAAGAGCTGTGATAGCCTGTCCTGGTGGTTCGGACACCTCATGTAGGTCCGAACTACCAAACAATGGGCCCACCACCACGTGCGTGGCCTCTTTGGTCACTGAGTTAGTGGTACCGCAAGGACTGACTGGGTGAGTAACCTGTGATGAAGATGGGTGCACAAGTATGTCCTTTCCCATAGCGATATCAAGACTAACCACCAAATATGAGACTTCTTGGTGGCAGAGTGGGACTACATGATGTAGAACATGCCCTGTTGCCGAAAAGGTAAGCAGTGAGGCATGGGTGCGCAACGGAGGGAGTCAATGTGGTGCAGCAGACTGCATTCTTAAAGCGACGCAGCGATTTAAGAGTACGCAGTCCTCTATACCGTATCTTATTGCATTTATACTTTTTTTCCTATAGCAGGAAAGTTTTTATAGTTGGTCAAAAGTCCGTCGCTTGTGATGATTGAAACCATGTGTATCACTACGCACCACTTGTTTTCTATAACCTGATGGAAATCATTACTACTGTACTAATTGTTCATAAATCGAAGCCCATTAAATAAGTTTGAACTGTACAAATAGATCTATTTTTAATGCGGGAGGGAAGGTGTATGAAAGGGCGATGTTATTCTACTCCACATTAAGATAGTGGCAATTACCAATCATAACATCTTTCTTTCACTATCGTAGATGTAGAGCTTCAGAGTGCACTATGGTGGAAGACACACCGGTGACAGAAAGGTGAGCTGCGAATATTCTTTTCAATCATTCTCTTACTTCCTCTGTCCTTTCATAAACAAATGACGCACAATCTTATCTCCTTTTCATATAACAGGTTGTGTTTCACAAATTGGCCCCCCCCCACAACACCTCCAAAGCTCAACGTTTGAGGATTCTGCAATGATGCGTGGCCATCGTAACAACGCATAAGAAGGCTGCTTCGACACGTGGTGCACCCTCTTTCAAATCACGCCAAAGGCACAAGGTGAGCAAAGAAGCTTGTTTCAGAAGCAACGAGAAGTCACCTGTGGCCGGGGAGAGTGGATACTGTGCAGCTACTTGAGTGGGAGTGGATAGGCTACAATCACCTCCGGGCAGTGGGAGTGGATAGGCTACAACAGTCTGGGTCCGCAGGAAAGGGCCCTCACCTCCAGACTCTGGGAGTCAATGGGGTGCAACAGTCTGGGTACACGGTAATGAGAACTCACCGCTATGCAGTGGGAGTGCACGGGGTATAGTACTCTGGAAGAAAAATAGCGCACAGACACCAACTTGCCGTGAAAGTCGATGTAATACAGTATCCGGAGTGTCCAAAGGCATAAAGCAGAAATCTACTTGTGCAGTTGTATGTACCCTGCTATTACTAACTCTATACCATCTTTCAGATAATTAAACTTGGGGGTGCACTATGAACCGGCACGTGTTTAGACACACAACGCAGGCAAAAATGTGAGCTACGAAGATTATCTCCAATATTAACACTACCTCATCTATTACTTTCTCTCACACCAATGTCGTTTTTTCTCTCTCACATTGTTTCTCTTTCTCTTTTCAAGTTATGGACGCAGCTGTCCATTCTGCAGATGAATAAATCAAGGCTGAAATCAATACAGTCTGCAGTGTAGAAACAAAGCAGAACTCAAGTTGTGAGCTCTTTTCAACACAGTGTTTACAAAAGGTAAGCAGAGCGGCCTAGATACACAATGCCTCCAAATAAATACGTTGCAAATAAACAATATTTTCCTGCATAATGACGTGATCTCTCACCTAATTCGGACTCATCTCTGAATCATTTTAAAGACCTGCTGGACCATACTGTAGATCTGGCGCAGTAGGCACTGTCCTACAGACACCTCTTCAAAACGGGCCTATGAGAGGGGTGGGATGTATCAAGCACACAAGCAAATAACCAATATTGCCAAGGGTTATGTTAATTTGTGATCTTTGACCTCATTCAGTTACATCTATCTAATTTAAAACACTTATTTTCATTTTTGTTTTGCAGGTTACCTACCTTCCTACCATTGGAGTCCCTCTCACATTTTGATTATTATGTTAAAGTTAAGTTTCTAGTTATTTATTATGTTAAAGTTACGTTTCTAGTTATTCATTTTTGTTATAATAAAAGTTAATAATAAAAAAAGTGTATACATCTTTTTCTGTCAACATTTCACTATTATTAAGTGTGACAATCATATGCTTAGAGAACATTAAACAATAAAAAGTATAAATTATGTTCAAAACTAGAAGTATAATACTGAGGCTAGCACTTTACCAGAGTCTGTAGATGCGATTAACGGTTCCTATGAAAAATTTAAAAACTCCAGCACAGTTGCTGTTTGGATTAGCAACATTGAACTTGTGACCAGTTTGCTCACTTAAGTGTTCCATGAACTGTTACTATGTTGACAGGCAGTAAGCAGATTGGGGGTAGGGTTAAAAGGTAATGGCTGTACAGAAACCGTTATATTTACCCAGAATCCTCTAAATGACAGAGGGGAAAGTAAACCGACAACAGAAAACGGTATCAGATTTACAAGCCCCTTGCTCCACTTTCGGGTCACTGTTCCCATGTTAAAAGTAACGCAATAGTGGCGCAAGGGACTTGTAAATCTGCCCCTATGTACATTACGAGCAAAAGAAGTACACAACTCTTCGAATTAACCTCAAGACAGGACTGGAGGAATAGCCACTGACGTTACAAAACCCATGTACTATTATGGCCGCTTTAACAGCACTTTCCTAACCCCAATATCGCGAGAAATACAGCGATAATTCATGTTTGCAAGTGAAAAGCTTGTTAATATAAGACTGTGGACTTAACATATCAATTCACCTTGCATATTAAACATGCTTAAGCCTACTTCAGAACAGATGTTAGGATCCGACATAAACCGCAATTAGCGAGAGTTTTGTTATCGGTCCTCAAATCCAGGGCCACCTTGTAAATACAACAATCCCGACTTACTATGTTATACAAAATAGAGTACTATAGTATAGATCACATGAGCTAAAACTCCATTATGTTAATATAATGTGATAAAGTGAATTAGAAAGTGGAAAAATGGTTTTATCTTTTACCTGATGTATACTGACTTCATTGTCAAATGCAATTTCAAACAATTTTGAAAAATTCATGATTTGTATATTTTTAAAAAACTAGTATAAACAATCTGTATCTAAATCAATCAGTCAATAAGTAAATTAATATAAATATATACAACTATATACAAATCTAAAAGGAGGAAACTTTTTTACATATGTATCAAATTCTTCAGATTTCAATAGCTCATACTCATCTCTGTGGTAGCGGATCCCCGCTTGTTTGTGCAAAGTCATATGCATTAGATCCTGCTCATGGTGGCACATGATATGTACATTCATGCAGCTTTAATTCATAGATCCCCAGTTTCTCAATGGCAGGCAGATCTATACAAACACCTAGTCATGTCTTGGCGAGAACATAATGCTAAGAATGCAAATTCTAATTTAATGCATCCTATACCAAAGTTTTGAACAGGCCTATACACGCTATATACATTTATAAATATTAAATATTAAGTATTTGTATATCAAAATATTAAATACTGAATTATGTCAAATATAGACTATGTTATAAAAAGAGAGCCCTTAAAATCAAACTAAAATAGCATGATTATGTCCCTTCCAAATGTGTGCTGATTATCTCTACCAGGACTATTCTGTGGGTTTTCTATTAGTATGCCTGCCATTTGAATACATACTAAAGGGTTTCTGCCGAATTTAAGAATTGGTGAAGCGGTGTGGTAATAAGTATTTGTATATTTTCATGTTTTCGGTCTTAAAGACATGTGTACAAATCGGGTGTTTAGTATCTAATTGTAATATGTATCTTGTCTCCAACTTTCTAAGTTTACCTTCTCGATCGCCGCCCCTTCTGTTAGGTGGAACGGCATCGATTAGAAAGTAAGTGAGGCTCTTATTGTTTGATTGATGACATTCTTTAAAGTGCCTTGCCACTGGATATGTTTTGTCAACATTCTTTATGGCACGAAGATGTTTGAGAATTCTAACATGGGCCTGTAGTTTTGTGCTACCAACGTAGCGTAGGCCACATGGACAAGTTAAAACATATACTGTGTATTTAGTCTTGCAGGTTAACAATTTTAAAATGTTGTGGGGCCTGTCACTGAAAGGAGTTGTGTATGTGATGGTATTAATTCCGTGCGTTCATGCCTTGCATGTTTTGCAGCGGATAAATCCCTTGTGTGTTTCAAGCCAAGATGTATTCGATATTATTTCAGGGTTAGATACTACCAAACAATCCCTCATCGAGGGAGCCCTACTATGAGTAATGGGCACCCTCCGCGGAAGCAGGGGTCCTATTACGGGATCATTGAGGACTAGAGGCCAACACGTTTGCACTATTTTGTTGATTTCCTTGTGCTGGCTGCTATAACCCATGATAAGACGAAATTCTGGAGTGGTTACTTTTTTGTCTTTTGGGTCAATGCACACTTAGGCGCCTATTAGGATGGCGGACGGACCTGCGTCCGTCCGCCACCCTCGAGGTGGAGGGACCGTCCGCAGGGGCAGCGGCGCTCCCTCCATTGGAATTAGGATGTGACTGCAACCCTGGCGGTCACATCCTGTATATTTAACATTGCTGCGGGTGCTGCCTTAAGCAGCACCCGCCGCAAGGTTAAAAATGCATGCTTCGCATTTGCATGCACAAAGCGGCAGGCAGTGGATTTGGGGCCCCAGGGGCAGCCAATGGATAGATCACATTTACTATTGGGGAAGGTTCATTGACGATTGTTTGTTATTTTGGAGAGGCACTACAGATGAACTGGAGATGTTTTTTAATTTCCTCAATACCAATGATCTTAATATGTCATTCACCACACATTATGATAAAGAAAAACTGACTTTTCTTGATATTGAGTTATTTGTTGAGGGAAAGAAACTAAACAGCCGCATGTTTCGTAAAGAAACCAGTTGTAACTCACTGCTACGAGCGGATAGTTGCCACCCCAAGAGCCAGATCAACTCAATCCCCTATGGGGAAATGATTAGAGCAAGACGAAACTGCTCTAAAGACGTTGATTTTGAAGCAAATATCAAGGATATGAAGATGAGGTTCAAGAATAGAGGCTATGCGAGTACTACCATTAATGAAGCAGCGAATAGAGTACATAAACTGAAGCGAGCTGTGACACTGAAATCCAAAAATAAGAGTGAGACTAAAGATGGGAAACAGACTATTAGAATGATCACGAATTTTGGTGTGGGTAGTAATAAAATCTTCAGTATTATGAAGAAATACTGGCACATGCTTTACTCTGACAAAGACTTGAAACCTTATCTTACAGATAAACCTAGTATTACCTTTAGAAAAGGAATGTCTATTGCTAATATTGTAAGCCCGAGTTACCCTAAACCAATTCCACATTTGGGACATAGTGACTGGTTACGTGCTCGCCCTAAAGGTTTTTACTACTGTGGAAATTGTAGTTCATGTTGGTGGGCAAAGAGAAAAGTTTTGAAATTTGACTACAACGATACAGGTATACACTTTATAGATACCTTCATCAACTGTGAATCTACTTTTGTGATTTATGTTATTGCCTGCCTCTGCGGTAAGATTTATGTGGGGAGTACTGTTAGGAGACTTAAGGATAGAATGGTGGAACACTATCGGGCATTAAAGAATGGGGATACAAGATACCCCATAGCCTCGCACTTTATCCAAAATAGTAATGACTCTGAGAATCATAAATTCTTCTTCCATGGTATTGAACAGGTGGTTCTTGATAGACGTGGAGGAGACAGAACTTTGAAATTAAGACGCAGAGAGGCACGTTGGATTATGGTTCTTCGGGCTGTGGAAGATGGGCTTAACATAGATACTGAACTTCAATATTTCCTAGGAGAATAGTCCTATTCCGGATGGAATGTAAATTATGAATTCAATTGTGAGAAATTTGGCTTATTTCTTACTGTATTAACTTTGTTAAAGATTGGATGTATAACTGTGAGATGATACTTGGGTATTTCAAATGCAAATGCCATGACTCCTTTCTTATTTAACTAAGTTTGTTTTCTATTAATGTCATTTATAGGAATGACGCGGGATGCCCAACGCATTGTCACCACTTATTAAACTAAGCCAATGGCAACCCTTGATGAGCTAGGGATGAATTACATAATTCTTAGACTGATTAGGTTCGGAGTAAAATATTTAACGATTGGAACCTTCAGAGTTCCGTTTTCACACCGCTTGGAATTACGATCGTCTTAACTTCTGATGGCCAACATTTGTATTAATCATTATGAAATCCTTTCAATAGAGAACCTTTGAAAATAACTTCTTTGTTGAGTAATTGTTATTCGCACGGGTTACAATAACCGATATCAGAACTTAAAAGTGTACCTCTCTAATGGATTCACTAGCCACTTTAAGATGGCGGCGAAGTAACACGCCACCGCTGGTAGTTGGAGTACCGAGCAGAGAGGCACTTAGAAAGGTAGCGGCTATTGTTCACATCGATGACGGACAATTTTAGATCAACATGCTCTAAGATGGCGCCGAAAAAACTAGCCACCTAACAGGAGTTGAAGCACCTTACGTTGTGATGTATTCCTATAGGTTCTGAATCGATCCCCCTATTCCTGACCCTATTCTGGTTAAACAAACCAACAAGTTAACTAGCAGTCAGCCCATGAGGCAGAAAACCCCCATGATGCAGATACCGTTATCTGACGCAGTCACACTACGGCACAGGAACGTGTTATCTGATTAGGTCATAACGCTTGCGATCTAATTAGACAAGCGATATTCCTCCAGCCCCTGATAAGGCATACGGAGTTCTCATAACAAATCAAACCTATGACAACCTGGGCAAAACCCTGCGGCTATTGTTTTGATTTCACCGAGAACTTCAGCAAAAGAATGTGCTAACGAGCAAGTCGTATGACATCCTTATTGACGTATCTATGTCCATCCTTACGTCAATCTCGGCACCTTAAAGGTATAAATATTACCGATATTGCCCTATGCAAACACACGCGTGGTGACGAGACGGAGCAGCCATACTTGCCGAAGCGAAGAGCAGAGCAGACCCCTCTGGCGCAGCCCCGCCTTCCTGACGCGCTGAGAGACGCGCTGCTTTCTCCTGCCGAGAAATCCAGCACCGGCGTTTCTGGGTGGCCCTCGCAGGCAGCCTGGAATATCGAGACCAGAGAGAGAGATACCATCCCTCATTCATCCTAACTTCCAGGTACAGAACTGAATAACCCCTCACAGAGAATTCCTTAGTTATTCACTTGGCAAAAACAAACTTAACTTAAACTGTAACTTTCTATTCCCGCCCACGTATTAGGCTTAGGTCAGGTACACGGGGTAGGCGTATTTAGAAACACCAGTTGAGTACGTTTAGTCAAATGTAAATGTGTATGTAATATATTTTATTCATTTTAAAACATCTTATGGCTTAGAAACCATATCAATGTTTTTACAGTATTATTTTATACTATTGCTTTTAATGTATGCACTTTACTTAACTATAAGTATTGCAATAATATCGATCCATTTCTCTTGTATGAGAAAAGAGACTGATCAATAAATAACACCTTTTTATTGAACACGCCCGTCTCTTCCTTTTCTCTACAATCTGATGAGACTAAGAATGCACGTACTGACTGAGTGAAATAAACTGCCTTTTGTTCACACGACTCTCGAGATATACTCTTGATTAGGGGAGAGCAAAGTTGTCATGTTCTATGGTTGTCAGAAACTAAATCCCTTCTTGTCTAATCAGGGGAGTTAATTCTTTCCTGAACATTCGAGAAAGTTTCTAGTGAACTCTGAGCTAAGCTGGCAAACCCAAAACTTTAAGTCTAATATCGACAGTGGTAGACCTAGTTAACGTCTGGTCTAGGCCTTTACTATTGAAGGTATTATTCCAATGCGCAGAGCCTATTGGGATAATAGGAACTACACTACATGGCGCCCAACGCGTTTGGAAAGGGCGATAAAACTAACGTAAGACATTTAGAGTAACTCAGTCGTGCTTTCTCACTCAGACCCCTTTTTCCCCATAATACTCCAAAGACGTCTGGAGTGGGTGAAAGGTAATATCCTCCAAAACCTCGCAGGAGGGAACTCCTATGTATGGTTCTTGGTATAGTCAACGTTGAAGGATACACTGTTCCAAAATATTGTGCATCTAATCTTTGTTTCCATAAGAAACCTGATCTGCAAACAAACTAAATAACCTTCCTGTCGGTAAAATGGACAGTGAAGATGAAAGAGAGGCAGTTAGAATAGCAACTGAACTCGCAGCAGCTGATACTACTATGCAAGACACAGACCCGGATATAATACTCATTCCGGTCATCAAAAGGAAATATATAACCATAAAACTTATAGAAAATGGACTGACACCTAGAGGTGGCACAGTCATATTCGTAATTGAGGCACACGAATATCGGCAGACAGAGGTATACTATTCATGGATAAACTTTCCAGCAGCAAATCCTGTAACAAAGTACTTCCACTATTACAAAATAGAGGAACCTCCTGAAATGTACACTCCTTTCGAGGAGGTGGAAGTACCACTTAAATTTCAAGAGCATTTGCTCTTATTTAATGGCGCCCTAATACACAATAATCACATCACCAGGCTCGGTCCTTTAGGTAGACCAGGAGCAACGTGGCCGGTCCTAGCCGGATACACACCACATCCAGACATCGACGGGATGTCTGCAGCAAACCTTTTAACACAGCTAAAACAATTAATAAAAATACATAGACAATTAGTCCAATATGTGATGCGGACTTCAACAATTCAGCCAGCAATTAAAATTCCACAGCTGACCCCTCACCAGGGGAACACAAATAAAATTACACCACAGAACATCCAGTCCTGCCTAGGTAAAGTACCGGCTAAACGGGAACAA
Source organism: Lissotriton helveticus (assembly GCF_964261635.1). Taxonomy (NCBI): domain Eukaryota; kingdom Metazoa; phylum Chordata; class Amphibia; order Caudata; family Salamandridae; genus Lissotriton; species Lissotriton helveticus. Next base: position 1,992,326,568 of record NC_136065.1, read on the forward strand.
ATACCATTCTGGCTAGCGCAAAAAATCACCCAAATAGAGGCGGTGTTTCCCGACACCACCCCGCTAGAAAAGCACAGGATTCTGACTATCTGTCTTCCAATGGGAATCGCACCACACATTGAGGACTGTGACACTTGGGGTACAGTCTTTGCTTCCATCTACACAAAAACGCACGGTGTTCCATCCATTTCGGTAATACCAGATGTGCTAAAACAAATTCAAGACGAATACGGTCCAGAACCCGCTTTAACTCTTGGTATGAAATTACTGAAAGACTTCAAGCAGGTCTCGGCTATATTATTAGCCAACATAAAGGGAGAAGCAGCAAACGTGGCGATCCGCCAGAGGTTAAAAGAGACAGATATAGCAGACCAACCAGCTGAAATTGCCAGAATCATAGAAAAATCCTATGAGGAACTAGGTAGAGATAGTTTAGGTGGAATACCAGTAAAACCACAACTGACTGAAAGTCCTGAAAAAATATTTTTTAATAATAATTCTACATCACCAAAAAAGAACTGGGATGGAAACAAACAATCCAATCCCAAAGAAAAGAAATTCCAGTCCAGAGGAAGGTCTCCTAGGCGAAGAGAAAAATCTCCGAACCAAAGACACAGGTCACCGCAGAGTGACCCCTCTGGGAAAAGATATAACCTTAGAAATAGGGATAATATTAAGAAACCTGATAGATATCAAGACATTGATACACGTCCCTCTCAATCTTTTCAGACTTCCTCGCAGAAATCGGAAAGAAGAGGACGATCAGAACAAAGAGAAGAGCACGCCAAGTCCAAAGACAAGGAACCTGCTCAGCTAAAAAAGAAATTACAATTTCCAAAAAAGAAGGTAGCCAGTATCAAGGTAGTTAATGCCGAGAATACGGAGGACACAACTGAAAAATGGAGAATGGACTCAGACAATGCTAGACAGCGCACCAGAAGTGAGCATAGCTCGCAAAGTCCTTATGAATCATCTGGAGACCGTGGACACGAATGAATATCTTCAAGTGGAAACTGCAGACACCAGAGTTAGCAAACCTCACAAAATATACGAAATAACATTACGTATAGAGGGGGATAAGACTAGAAAAATAAGGGGACTATTTTGGGATAATCTCTCCAAGGGCTATGACATCCTTCTAGCTGAAAAAGACTGGCCACCAGAGTTTGTCAGGGAGTGCCCTCATGGCGAAGAAATAATTATGCCTGCCTTCTCAAATCAAATTCCAATTCATAAAAAATACACACTTGCTAGAAAGTGGGCAGTGGCTCTAGCTCCTGCTTTATATAAAAATCACGTGGGATGGGATGAGGACTCTCCTCCTCACAAAATCCAGTTAAAATCACAACCTACTGCACAAAGGCAGTACCCAATTAAGCAAGAAGCTAAAAAACAGGTAAATGAAATACTAGATCAGCTAGAATACCAGGGGGTGATTGAAACTTGCACCTCACAAATGAACAAAACTTTGTTTCCGGTCTCCAAACCAGACAATTCATATCGTCTAGTTTTGGATTACCGACACCTTAACACATGTTGCAAAACTTTTGCAGTGCAAAACTCACATAGTGCTGCACTAATGAATAACATAGTGCGCAAAAAATACAAAACAACATTAGACATCTCTAATGGATTCTTTTGTCAAAACATAGCACCAGAGAGCAGATATTTAACAGCATTCTCAATAAATGGCACTCAAAAAGAATTCTGTTGGTTAGCCCAGGGGTACAAGAACAGCCCGGGGGTATTCTCAGCGAGAGTAACAGAATTACTACAACTATATGATGATGAAGCATTATCTTATGTCGATGACATCTACTTAACAGATGATGACTTGGAGACTCACTTGAAAAGAGTGAACACCATAATACTTGGGTTCGCAGCAGAGGGTTACAAATTCAACTTTAAAAAATCCAGAATTGCCCATCTGAAAGTCCTGTTCGTAGGATATGAATTATCAAGTATAGCCTGGCTGACAATTTTCTAGAATAATGTGCCGTACTCCAAGCACCTAGAAGAAATGGAAAATTTAGAATATGAAAGAACATTCCCTCTGCCAATCGACATTCTGCCTTTAAGACATTACGCCTGTGTAATTTATACAGACGGACATGCTCAACCCCCCGTTTGGGGAGAACAAGCATACAACCCCACATGTGGGATTACAAAAGAAGTGTGGCGCGGAGGTAAACTAAAACCTCTATTAACAAAAACACACTCAGTAGAAAATAATTCAGAACAACAGACTGAAATATTAGCATTGAAAATGGCGCTAGATAATGCGGATCGCGAATTCCCGACACTTATAGTGTCAGATTCATATTACTGCGTCAAATCATATAACAAGGATTTGCAGACATGGATTCAAAACGGTTACAAAGATGACACAGATGCAACAATAAAGCAGAAAATGCTTTGGGAACAAGTAGCTCTTTTACAAAAAGAGCTACCAAAGACTCACGTGACAAACTCACTGAGTCATCAGCGTGATGGCGTTCACGTTGCAGGGAATTCATTGGCTGAAACAGCCACAGCGGCAGCCACTAAATCGGCTCCCGTAGTTCGAAAAAAGCGTACATTAAAATACATTGACGGTGAAACAGTGCTGGCGGTAAAAACGTCATCAAAAGGCGACTGCTCAGCGTTACCGATCAACTATCCACTCAATTATACATACATAATCGATGCAAACTCCGTCCCTTTTGCTCGAATCCCTGGAGTGGGGGATAGAGTGATTCCAAACATGGACAGGAGAAACTTGTTAATCGCAGACGCACATATGGGCGAGGGTCTCAGACACCTCAAACTAAAAGATTCTCTGGAAGAATTACAATCAAGGTACTGGTGGCTAGGCATGAGCCTACGTCACACCATGTTTGTAAAAAACTGCCCAAACTGCAACAGAGATCGCAGTGGGGAGAGAAACAGTTTAATACCTTGCCGTTTTACTCCAGAAAAAATCAAGAGTAAAAAGGAAGGGTTGCGATTAACATATACAGGCTAGTTTCCACTTATAATGTAGATCACCAGCACTCGGCTGACGTCTGGATTGTTATACAAAGATTTGCGAGTCTAAATGGCATATACGCTAAGAGCATGCTACGTTTGACCATTGTCTTCACTCTAGCCCTCCAGCCTGAGGGGAAACATGACCAAATGAGCATAGCCCAGCGGAAATCTTCGCACTTCCTTCCTGAGGGTACGGGATGGTGTAAAGAAAAAACCAAGGCATAAAGCAATCTATAACGGAAAGGATATTAGGTTCGGGAGCTGGGTGGGTCAAACATCTAATAAGTGTCCAACGTAGTGTAAATAACTTGCCAAGAAATTCTCTGAAGGGATTCAGTGCGTACGAATTATTATTTGGAACTAGGATGATGATCTCTGACATTGATAGTCAGACTTCAGTGGTGAAAGAAAAAAGCTTTGATATCAAAGACCGTTTGGCTATTTTGCAGGACTTAAACAAAACAAGAAAAGACCTGAGCAACATAAAGTTGAAACAACAGCCAACAACCACTGAAGAACCACCACCTGTCCCAGCAAGACCTGTCTGGATTCCAAAAGTCGGGGATCTAGTCAGGGAGAAGATCGCGGTAAAGAAGGAATTTGGGCCTTCTTACAGAAAAGCAGTTCCTGTCTTGTCTGTCAACGGGACAAGATCAGTTGTACTACCGCCACTTGCTGGTAAAAAGGAGAACCGAGTTGTATCCATCGACCTAGTAAAACCACAATCATGTGGCCGATAACAAACAGTAGGCCAAGTGGACTCCCAATAAGTAGCAGAACACCAAGGTTTGCTACCAGTACAGAGGTCCTGACGAAGAGGCTCATCACATTCGAAACGCCTACAGAAGAACAACAAGGACTATGCAACAATGCAATAGAACTCAGACCTCTTAAAACCCAAATAAAAACATTTAGCAGAGACACACCAATCTATAATGAAGTACCAAGTGAAAATGCAAGAAACAGTAATCCTGAAGCAATTGGAACAATTGACAGAACAGCATCCGGCTACTTCATAAACTTCGATGATTCCTCTGAAGGCTTCAACGAATCAAAGACACAGCCATCATCAAAAACCTTTAAAGATAAAGCTAAAGAACTTTTGAAACAACTAAAAGAAACATATCTGATTTCTCCATGGATTGAATTTTGGGTGGGTTTTGGTGCATTTATCCTCATACTTTGGCTCATCATGGTACTTACTTTGGGACGCTTCATTGAGGGAAAATATGCTAAAATGGACACAGCAAGTCAGAAAATCAACTTGATCCTCAAACCACACACATCTTCACACGTCGAGAAAAGAGAACTTTCTTCAGTCAACTTCACAGCCAATCCTATACCGGGTGGGGTAGCCTGGGACAACACTGACTATGAAATTTATGGTCCGGTCGAAATCCTGAAATATCCACACCAAATTAAGATCTCATTGAGTGACTTTGCAAAACCAAGCTCATTTGCTGATGATTGGGACTTCGAAAGCATTAATAATATGATGTCTGACTTAGTAATGTCTGCTAAATTTACCAAACATGATTATTTGCAGGGTTCTACAAATTATGATAGTATGTACTGTTATAACCACTATGGTAACCATTTTTTACATAGATCTGCACAACCTAGAAATGTTTTAAATTATAATCAATGGGAACATTGTGCAACACCTCCAAAAGGGAGCTCAAGAACCTTCTATGACAAATATTCATACTTTTCAGGTTTTAACACAAGTAATGCTGAAGCATTCTATTTTAAATTGTCAAACAAGACAGGGACAAAGACCATGATAACCAACACAAAATTGATATATTCAGACTCATTTTTTGAACAAATGAATACTTTTGGTTTTGATTATTGGGACAAAAATGTTGAATTGAAAAGTGTTTGGGGCACAAAAGAATGGCAAGTACAGGGTATAGAATCTTTGTTTAGAGCCTGCATGATCCCAGAACAAATTATATTTTTAAATGACACTGTTAAACAAACTACCTGTCTTGGCCTAGCCAAAATCAAAGACTTAAATAAACCGTCTATTCCAAAGCCAACAATGTTCAGCAATAGCTCTACAGATGAAGAGATAGACGTAAATTATGTATTAAACCAAAACAGAACACATCCAGATTGGAAACAGTGGTTGATCTGGCCCACAGATACTAATAACTGTCAAGACAGATTCCTGAACAAAACACAGGGGTTCAAAATGACCAGGCCAGACCCTAGATATCCTCAAAGACATCACCCAGGGATAATAACCACCTACAGTGTGGGCAAATTGTGCCTTCAATGGCTACAAACTTCCACACTGACAGAAATCAAACACCACCTAACTTTACTTACTGATGGTGCTGACTTGCGTGATTTCACTATGGGACCACGCAAACAGCGTCAAAAACGTTTCATAGCAGCCTCTGTATATGCAGCATACAACGAGGCCTGGAAGGTTACTCAAATTGAAACAGCAGAGAGAATACGGGAAATTGACCGTATTAATTTGGAAAAATCACTTTCTGTAGTGGACAATGGGTTAATGACTCTGTCCTCCAGAATTTTTTCTTTGGACAGCATTGTGTCTTCAGCAATCGACATATTATCGCAAGAATTACTGTTATTACAACACGGTCAGTCCCAATTGCGTTCTATTGTACAGCTTGGCTGGACGTTACAAAATCTGCGTTCAGGCTATGTTCCTTGGCGTTTAATTAACACAACGTCACTATTCCAAATCTTTAACCTTACTGATAGACAAATCAGTATGGCGCAAAAGGGTGCTGATTATACAATCTTGAGCATTGAAAAACTCGAAAGATTACCAGTGACAATGTCAGAACGACCTGTCAGTGAATGGATAATACATGGGATAATAAATATTCCAATCTCAACCTTCTGGTTTCAATACTGCCAAAAATATATACAGGCTGGCATGTACGAGAAATTGGGAAAGGGGTACATTAAAACAACATGGAACCTGCCCTATTCACATGCATGTGTCAGTAATAAAGGACAGAAAGTGTTTCTTAGTGGCAATAATTGTGCGATGTCACTAAGCGGCACGCTTCTGTGTAACGGAATTAGTTTGCATGGAGCCTGTGAAGGGAATTCCTACAACCTTTCATGTCACCAGCAAGGCGCACATGCAACAGAGATAGAACCATTCTTTCAAAGACTCTATAATGGGAGTTACATTCTAATTGTACACCGCAGATGTTGTAGTCTTATGCCCGGGACTCCTTATCTCGTAACTACGACTGCGAAGGTCAAGTGCTGTGGACGCTCATTGTTCCCCAGCTCCTTTCCAGACAGGGAGGCAAGGGCATGGCCCAATTTGAAAATTACTTCTATTCGAATAGATACTTTAAGCAGAATGAAAACAGTGCTTCTTCAGACGCCTACAAGGCTCTCGTCATCAAAAGAAACATATGATCTCCAAGTCGCAAGGACGACTGCAGAGATACATTCGTTGTTATCAACTAATTCCCCCATACATTTCGCAGAAATCCTGAATGAAATCTTAAATATTTCTGATACCAATGGGGTCTCAAAGGTATTTAAGACAATATTTTCGATGGCATTAACACCATTCAAAGCCATACTGGGTATTTTTCCAGATTTCGTCCATTCGATTTTTGGCGGACTTCCCCTGATCTTGGGACTAATTGCAGGAATCCTATTCTTGGTCCTTATTTTTCGTTATGGCAACCCATGTCACAGACAAAACTCTTGCGACAAGGGAAGAAACAATCCTAGCCATTGGATACCGGGACCGGATATCAAAGATCCTGGGACTCTCCCGGCTTAGAGACCTGAACATGACTTGGTTTCTATCATTTAGACCAATGTGGCAAAGATGTGTTTTACCTGTATTGAGGTGTCTGCTATGCGGAGAAGAATGCGTGTTAGACACCTGTCTGACGCTATAATCGGATGCGCCAATGGATGCAGAAACATTGTTGAGCCCGATCAAGGTTCACGCTTTGTGCTGCCCTCAAAGGCTACCAATCCTGATGACGGCATTCGTGGAAGCTTCACCACTACGATTGATGGGTAGTGAAGTTCAAGATGAAAGCAGCATCGATCAGGTACGACCTTCTGTCAGCAATGCGAATCAGAATGTCAATGGAGACAATCATGCGCACGAATGCATGATTACACCTATTTCCGAGTTAGTGGAACTTTCCCAGGAAGCTGTTGACAGTTTTTTCGAAAGCCTAAATGATATGATGTTCTCACCAGAGCAGAAATAGAGACTTTTGAGCAAGCTCGCACATGGCGTTCCCTGAATTCGGCCTTCAACTTTAAAAATAAAGTCACATGAACAATTTTCCCTCCAGTTCACGGACAGCAAGTTTTTCAGCAGCCCCAAAATATTTTTGCATATTTTTCGGGACACTATCTTCTGCTTAAAGTAAGAACTATTCTTAGAGAACTAAGGTTTCTAAATTTTAGATAGCTTATAGACATTAGCTGCCCGCTGGTATGTTCATAAATATTTTATTCTGTGATGGAATGGTCTCGAACTTTTTTTGTGTATTAAGAGCCATTTCATGTGTAATTCTCATATACCAAATAGCAATAATGTATACTAATGCGATTACTTTGGCATTATTCTACAGCTTGAGTGCATACAATACATATGTCTGCAATTTTTCAGTATATTTGATAATTTCAAAATGCATTTATGTATTTTGGGGTGGTAAGGTATACACAATACTCTATAGTATGTTGTACTATGTTTTACTATGCATAGATTAGTAAATATGACCATAGTTAGCGTGGACTGGGTGTGATGTATTCCTATAGGTTCTGAATCGATCCCCCTATTCCTGACCCTATTCTGGTTAAACAAACCAACAAGTTAACTAGCAGTCAGCCCATGAGGCAGAAAACCCCCATGATGCAGATACCGTTATCTGACGCAGTCAAACTACGGCACAGGAACGTGTTATCTGATTAGGTCATAACGCTTGCGATCTAATTAGACAAGCGATATTCCTCCAGCCCCTGATAAGGCATACGGAGTTCTCATAACAAATCAAACCTATGACAACCTGGGCAAAACCCTGCGGCCATTGTTTTGATTTCACCGAGAACTTCAGCAAAAGAATGTGCTAACGAGCAAGTCGTATGACATCCTTATTGACGTATCTATGTCCATCCTTACGTCAATCTCGGCACCTTAAAGGTATAAATATTACCGATATTGCCCTATGCAAACACACGCGTGGTGACGAGACGGAGCAGCCATACTTGCCGAAGCGAAGAGCAGAGCAGACCCCGCTGGCGCAGCCCCGCCTTCCTGACGCGCTGAGAGACGCGCTGCTTTCTCCTGCCGAGAAATCCAGCACCGGCGTTTCTGGGTGGCCCTCGCAGGCAGCCTGGAATATCGAGACCAGAGAGAGAGATACCATCCCTCATTCATCCTAACTTCCAGGTACAGAACTGAATAACCCCTCACAGAGAATTCCTTAGTTATTCACTTGGCAAAAACAAACTTAACTTAAACTGTAACTTTCTATTCCCGCCCACGTATTAGGCTTAGGTCAGGTACACGGGGTAGGCGTATTTAGAAACACCAGTTGAGTACGTTTAGTCAAATGTAAATGTGTATGTAATATATTTTATTCATTTTAAAACATCTTATGGCTTAGAAACCATATCAATGTTTTTACAGTATTATTTTATACTATTGCTTTTAATGTATGCACTTTACTTAACTATAAGTATTGCAATAATATCGATCCATTTCTCTTGTATGAGAAAAGAGACTGATCAATAAATAACACCTTTTTATTGAACACGCCTGTCTCTTCCTTTTCTCTACAATCTGATGAGACTAAGAATGCACGTACTGACTGAGTGAAATAAACTGCCTTTTGTTCACACGACTCTCGAGATATACTCTTGATTAGGGGAGAGCAAAGTTGTCATGTTCTATGGTTGTCAGAAACTAAATCCCTTCTTGTCTAATCAGGGGAGTTAATTCTTTCCTGAACATTCGAGAAAGTTACTAGTGAACTCTGAGCTAAGCTGGCAAACCCAAAACTTTAAGTCTAATATCGACAGTGGTAGACCTAGTTAACGTCTGGTCTAGGCCTTTACTATTGAAGGTATTATTCCAATGCGCAGAGCCTATTGGGATAATAGGAACTACACTACAACGTGGTGTTACTTAAGGAAGATGGCGGCCATTGAACACGCCGACAGCCGAAATCCGAGGGAGATATATGCTGCAACTTTGAATGGGGATATAGGTAAGAGTATCCTCCGAGATTAAAATACTAATATGGATAGATTTAATGGTGGAAGACCTCTTAAAATGTGGTTCTTCTTTTATAGACCCTGCAATTTAACTATACGGAAATTTGTATCATGGAAAGAGAGCACTGGACGCTTACCTATTGAGAATTAGGTAAGGGAAGTTCGTTGTTACCTTTTACGCTTGCTATAACATAATGAGATAAATAGGAATTTGACTTTGCAATTTTCTCTGATAGACCAATTGAGAAATTAATACATCGTCAAGAGATGAAATATAGGTGGCAGTGGAAAAATGGAGAGGTACTACTTATTATGCACTACTCATGTTTTGTGTGCTACGCTTAAAACAATACCGTTGGACTTGTGTAATGTAATATAGTTAGCTACAAGTCCATGAAAATTATTTGTTATAAAACGAGTAAATTGTGGTGACATAGCTTAGAGCCTCCCTGTATCATTCCAGATACTGATTGTCGTGACAAACGAGTGCTGAAAGTAACTTGATACCTATGGATAATCTATTCTAAATTGAGGTAACAGACTTATGTGATACGAATTTGGCACAATGGCAGAATGTTTTCCTGTTAATTATGACTTTACACCGGGATCCACATAATGTGTGCACAGTTTTGGCTTGTCACTGTTATGAGGGTACTATGTTTTAACTTTTCACCTAGGTGGTGAATTTTTTCGGAGCCTAACTTAACTTTTTCTTAAATAATTGAATTACCTCTACTAGTATATTATATAATTCTTTACAGTTGTTTATTTTGTATTATTTTGGCTTGCAGCCCTGAGGAAGTTGATTGGCACATATTAATGCCCAACGAAACACGTGTTGGCTGCTGTGGATGATTTTTAAATTTGTGAAATTTGGACTCTGCACTTGAGAAACTTTGAGTGAATAAAGGACTTGAGAACCTGAGGAATTTGGACTGAATTCTGAAATTTGATATATAAACCCGGATCAACGTACATCAGGATTCTGGTGTTGATTGTTTATTCAATGAGGAATTGTACTTTCGTTCTTATATTTGTTATTTGAATTTTGATAAATTACAAAACTTTTTCTGTTGCTTTGGAAGATAATAATCTGATGTTAGACTGCTCGGCAGGATTTCTAATTTAGTTTTACTTCTTGGAATTATCCAAGAAAAAATTAAGGGAGTCAGGTAACCTTCCTTTCCAGCTTTGTAGCAGTCCCTGGGATAATTCTGAATCTATATTAGAGCCATACTCACAGCTGAGCGCCCTAATTCCATGTTACCTTCTCTCTTTTCTTGTCTTTATTTTTTCTTCCTCCTTTTTGATGTGTGCCTGCATATCTTTGCGAAGATTCGCTATCTCCTCAGCCGGTCCCATCTGTTCCAGCTATTCGTTGATTGCGTCTATCTCAGTTAAGAGGCGTGCTCTGTCTATATACGCATATTTTATCAATATCAATGTGAGTTTGCGCAGTGAGTCCAAATTACTGTCCAAATTACAGTCGGCCCATTCACGCATTAATTCTGGGTTGGGGTCTTCGTATGTGGGGGCTGTCAATATTCTTAATCCACGTGGGATACGCCCCACTTCAAAATAGCGCTGAAGAGACAGACTCCCACCATTTACTCGTTTCCATTTTCATTTCTAATAATTTAATTTTATATTGTAATGAGTCAGTATTAGTATTGTTGACAGTTTCACCTTGCCTTGCGTTCTGTGTCACTTGAGGGGTATCTGAGAACATCTCCGGAGCCGCCGCCTCCCTCTCTCTCTCACAACATGTCTATATATATATATATATATGTCTATATATATGTCTATATATATATATATATATATATTATACATATATATAGATATATATATAGACATGTTGACAACGTATATATATATATACGTTGTAAGGGAAATAAAATAATGCTTGCAAGTAAGCTGGTCTGCGCCCGTGATTTCGCGCTGTAAAGGGAAGAAAGGTTGCGAGCTGCTATATATATATATATATATATATATATATATATATATATATATATATATATATATATATTATATATTGTGATGTATTCCTATAGGTTCTGAATCGATCCCCCTATTCCTGACCCTATTCTGGTTAGCAAACTAACAAGTTAACTAAGTAATCAGCCCATGAGGCAGAAAAACCCCATGATGCAGATACCGTTATCTGAAGCAGTCACACTACGGCACAGGAACGTGTTATCTGATTAGGTCATAACGCTTGCGATCTAATTAGACAAGCGATATTCCTCCAGCCCCTGATAAGGCATACGGAGTTCTCATAACAAATCAAACCTATGACAACCTGGGCAAAACCCTGCGGCCATTGTTTTGATTTCACCGAGAACTTCAGCAAAAGAATGTGCTAACGAGCAAGTTGTATGACATCCTTATTGACGTATCTATGTCCATCCTTACGTCAATCTCGGCACCTTAAAGGTATAAATATTACCGATCTTGCCCTATGCAAACACACGCGTGGTGACGAGACGGAGCAGCCATACTTGCCGAAGCCCAGAAGCAGAGCAGACCCCGCTGGCAGCAGCCCCGCCTTTCTGACGCGCTGAGAACGAGAAGCTGCTTTCTCCTGCCGAGAAACCAAGCACCGGCGCTTCCGGGTGGCCCTCGCAGGCAGCCTGGAATATCGAGACCAGAGAAAGAGATACCATTCTTCATTCATCCTAACTTCCAGGTACAGAACTGAATAACCCCTCACAGAGAATTCTTAAGTTATTCACTTGGCAAAAACAAACTTAACTTAAACTGTAACTTTCTATTCCCGCCCTCGTATTAGACTTAGGTCAGGTACACGGGGTAGGCGTATCTAGAAACACCAGTTGAGTACGTTTAGTCAAATGTATATGTGTATGTATTCATTTTATTCATTTTGAACCTTCATATGGCTTAGAAACCATATCAATGTTTTTACAGTATTATTTTATACTGCTGCTTTTAATGTATGCACTTTACTAATAATATCGATCCATTTCTCTTGTATGAGAAAAGAGACTGATCAATAAATAACACCTTTTTATTGAACACGCCCGTCTCTTCCTTTTCTCTACAATCTGATGAGACTAAGAATGCACGTACTGACTGAGTAAAATAAATTGCCTTTTGTTCACACGACTCTCGAGATTTACTCTTGATTAGGGGAGAGCAAAGTTGTCATGTTCTATGGTTGTCAGAAACTAAATCCCTTCTTGTCTAATCAGGGAAGTTAATTATTTCCTGAACATTCGAGAAAGTTTCTAGTGAACTCTGAGCTAAGCTGGCAAACCCAAAACTTTAAGTCTAATATCGACAGTAGTAGACCTAGTTAACGTCTGGTCTAGGCCTTTACTATTGTAGGTATTATTCCAATGCGCAGAGCCTATTGGGATGATAGGAGCTACACTACATGGCGCCCAACGCGTTTGGAAAGGGCGATAAAACTAACGTAAGACATTTAGAGTAACTCAGTCGTGCTTTCTCACTCAGACCCCTTTTTCCCCATAATACTCCAAAGACGTCTGGAGTGGGTGAAAGGTAATATCCGCCAAACCTCGCAGGAGGAAACTCCTATGTATGGTACTTGGTTTAGTCAACGTTGAAGGATAAAAACAGTTCCAAAATATTGTGCATCTAATCTTTGTTTCCATAAGAAACCTGATCTGCAAACAAACAAAATAACCTTTTGGACAGTAAAATGTCAGACAATGAGGATGAAAGAGAGGCAGTTAGATTAGCAACTGAACTCGCAGCAGCTGATGCTACCATGCAGGCAGCGGACGAGGATATAATACTCATCCCGGTCATCAAAAGGAGATCTATAACTCTAAAACTTATAGAAAATGGACTGACACCTAGAGGTGGCACAGTCATATTCGTAATTGAGGCACACGAATGTCGGCAGACAGAGGTATACTATTCATGGATACATTTTCCAGCAGCAAATGCTGTAACAAAGTACTTCCACTATTACAAAATGAAAAGGGGGGGCCCTCGGCCCCCCCGCACGCATGGCGGCGCGGCGACCGCCGCCCCCCCCTATTTCCTTTCGTCATTCGGCGGTGGGGGCGTGCCCCGGGGGTGCGGCCCACCGCCGATTGGCCGGCGGCCGTCCTGACCCGGATCCAAATTAGTGGTTCCGGGTCAGGGGGGACGGGCGATAGGAGGGGCCAACCGGCCCCTCGGGAATAAGAGGTGGGGAGCGCCCAGGAGACCCCCTTGTCCCTGGACGCTCCCCCGCTGTACGTTGTGCCCCGCGTTCGGGGCCTCTTTGTTTTATGTAATTTTTCTCCTTTTATTTTCCAGGTCGAAGAGAGAGTGTTGGACGGACTAGCGAGCACCTTGCCTGGCTGTCCGAGCGGAGCACCGGCAGTGGAAAAGGGGAGGCGCGCGGGCGGAGTGCTTTCGAGGCCGCACTGAGGTGAGCGGGCACTGTGAACTGAAGCGGCTGGGGAGCTGCGCCGCATGGGGACAAATCGGTCGTAGAGCAAGTCGGTAACACGCGGGAAGGACCGGCGCGAGCTAAGGTATTTGGGCGGGGTTGGGCGCTGCATCGGGGAGCGGTGAGCGGTGAGCCAGACGAAAGGTCTTTGTTCATCGGGAAGTACAGGCTCACTCTGCGGACCCGGGCAGCGCCAGCAGAGTAACGAAGGGGTCGGGACCTCTTTGTCAGGCGGTACGAGGGGTTTCCCGCCTTCGGGAGGCCTTTTAAGAACGGGCGCCTAATTAGAGACGTTAAACAGAGTAAACAAACGTGATTTCCCGCCTTCGGGGGCATTTTTAAAACGGGCGCCTAATCAGAGGCTGTAAACAGTGTAAACAAACAGCGGTTTGGGTGAAAAGTCTGGTTTGGTCGCGTGGAGGGCCACAGCCTTGTTTTAAAAGTTATACGCTGTGAGGAAAGTGAAGCAGGGTCAACCAGGGCAGCCCCTGGAAGGGAGACCCCCTTTACAGAAAGTGTACAATTAAGGATAGGTAATTATTATTGCCTGGAAGGTGTATTATTGTGCTAGATGGGACATTTCACAACTGTTTTTCCCCTTAAAGTGATCTGAGACATTTTAATTAATTTAATTGTTAAGAACAGTGAGTTGGCTTTTATAACTGCTTTTCATGCCTGTTGTTTCATTAAGTAACAAAGGGGGGCAATTGTTGGTAAGAAGTTAATTCAATAGGTATTTAGGCCCCCTTTTCGCTGGTCTAAAGAGAGAGTGTTGTGGTATTGTCTACAGCAAAGGTTTAGTGGTGCACATCACCAGAAAGTTAACGGGGGGGGGTTCAAGCCTCCATTGTATGTAAACTGGGTTGTATAAGCCTGCTCCTGTGTTATCGCACGGTGTTAATACATCTCTCCATTTCAGGCCCTTAACGACGTTATTTCGTGCAGATTCACTCATTGGACTGGGCGTAAGGACGTACGGACGGTCAACACTCAACCTGGTGCGCAGGACTGGTCGGTAAGAGGGGTACGGGGGGCTGGCATTCATCGCTCCTGGTGGCCGCCGGGTGGGTCTACATTAGGTTTACTCACCCCTTACATAAGCGGACAAGCCGCTAGTGTTGCGGTCGCCGTTGCATGGTGCTGAAAGCCCCCTGGTCACCCTCCATCTGAAAGGTACACACAGTTAGCCTGTTGTGATATTGAGAGAGTAGGCTGCTGTTGTCGGGGGTAGCATCATGCCAGGTCCACGGGGTGGAAAGAAGGGGTCCAACATGGAGGCTATGATGCGGGCCATGATGCGTGACATGAAAGAAATGAAACAGCAGCTAGGGAAAGTAAATGAGCTGGAAGCACGGTTTAATGAGAAGCATGGTGACGCCCCAGGTCCATCGGGTAGGCCTATTCGCAAGAGGGTTGCACCAGTGCCAAGGGGGGATTTTATCACCTCACCTACGAAGTCTAAGTCCAAGAGACCCAGGGATGACACCCCCACCCCAGGGCCAGTAGAGCCGGTAACTTCCGTGCCGTCGGCGGTCGTGCCATCCCCGCATATACCTATGCCGACACCCCTTGCCCCCGTGGTGCCGGTACCTGTAGGTCAACCAGTAGACGCTGGGCCTGCTTCCCCACCGGTGCCCACAACCCCGGGTACAGGTGTGCCACACCCGGCACCCGCCCTGCCAGCTGTGTCGGTACCACAGGGCATAACCCCTGTGGTACCTGTTGTCCCTGTGGGTAATTTCGAGTCAACACCCCCTGAATTGGTATCTCAGATAACGGCCTTGATGCCATGGCTCCAAAAAGGGGGAGCTTTTCCGAATTCTGCAGACCATGCAGCAGAGGCGGCGAAGTTTGTGGAAAAAATCAGACTGGCGACGGTCGCCAACAGTGTTGTCTTGCCAGTATCTTCTCCCCTTGCAGGTCCAAGTGTTCCCCAGCTGGACGGATTGAATGGGCAGCCGCCCCCGGTGCCCGCACTTGGTAAGGAAGTGGCATTGCCACTCTTGGGGGACGGTGTTGTACCTTCCAGGAGCGAGAATCTGGCTCAGCATGTGTCATTAGCTGTGAAAGAGATGATTTGGGCGGATAAATACGTGTACATTTATTCTTTGTTGTTAGATAATAGGGAAATGGAGCAGGCAAAAGCACTGAAGGAGTGGATGCTCCCAAGTGAATGGAGGGCGCAGTGTACTAGATTTAGGGTTGAGGAAAATCTCAACAACTGGATGCAAGCATGGGCTGTATTCACTGCAGTTAAAGCGGAGCGTCCTCCAGATTTACAGGCAGCATTGGCATGCTACTCGAGCAGGATTGTGGGGTGGAGTCAACAGTATTCTGGGGAAGCATGGAAGGGTTATGATGTCAATTTCAGGAAGGCATTGGAATTCAACAGATCATTGCCATGGGACACGGTAGATTCCATGGCGTGGCACAAACAGTTCTCTGATACTGCACCTCCCCCTCAGTTCGGTGCGGGCAAGGTGTTCACTAGACCGCAGCAGCCCTTTCGGCCCCCCCAAACGAGTGAGGTACCTGGGAAGTTTAGGGCAGGTGGGCCAGAGAAAAAAGGGGTGAGCTGGGATTTTAATAGGCGCACCTGCACAAGGGCCGCGTGTAAGTTTAGACATGCGTGTTCCTCCTGTGGGCACCCCTCCCATCCAGAAACTACCTGTAGGTCCAAGCAAGGTAACACAGGTCAGAGGGGTAGGGGAAGGCCATTGTAATTCAAACAGGTCAGGCCCCCCCACACCAGTGGATGTGGCGGCAATGATTCCATGGTTGAACAGATACCCAGACCACACATCGGCCACCCTACTCCAAGAAGGTTTTTCTAAAGGTTTTAGGATCCCGGCCGGGGGATACACAGGCAGTGCGCACTGTAGAAATCAATTGTCAGTCAAACACAATCCGGCTGTTGTGGCCGCCAAAATTGATAAGGAGCTTTCATTAGGCAGGATAGCTGGCCCTTTTTCTGAAGTGCCAGTACCCAATTTTGTGTGTTCCCCACTGGGAGTTGTCCCCAAGAAAGAGAAGGGGCAATTCAGATTGATTCATAACCTGTCAGCACCTAGGGGGGCGTCACTGAATGATGCCATTGACGAGGGTATCTGTAGTGTTAAGTACGCCTCTTTTGATCAGGCTGTTAACTTATTGCAGGCCACGGGACCCGGGGCGCTGATGGCGAAATCAGACATAGAATCAGCCTTTCGCCTCCTCCCAGTCCACCCGGCGGACCAACATCTTTTAGGTTTCACCTTTGGGGATAGGTTCTACATGGACAAATGCATGCCTATGGGTTGTTCTATTTCTTGCGCCTACTTTGAGATGTTTAGTTCCTTTCTTGAATGGGCCATGAGACAAGTGACGGGCCATCAAGGGGTCATGCATTATTTAGATGATTTCCGCTTCCTCGGTACGGCGGGATCTCAGGAGTGCGCACTGGCATTGCAGGAATTTTGCGTGCTCATGCGGGCTTTTGGGGTCCCTCTTGCGCCCGGGAAGACTGTGGGCCCGACCACCTGCTTAGAATTCCTTGGCATCGAGATTGACTCAATGGATGGATGTTTTAGATTACCTAAGGACAAGGTGTGCAAATTCAAGACATCGCTACAGTTATGCCTCCGGAAGGAGAAGGTCACTTTGCAGCAATTACAGGAGGTGGTAGGGCAATTGAATTTCGCACTGAGAATCATCCCCATGGCTCGCCCTTTCTCTCGCTCCATCGCCCACGCGATGAGGGGGCTGAGGGAAAAGCACCACCGCACTCGCCTATCGGCTGAAATTCGCCAGGATATGCTTATTTGGATGGCATTCCTGGAGGATTTTAACGGTAGAGTGGTCTGGCCCGGCCCGCTCACAACATCAGCGGAGTTGGGCTTATGGACTGACGCGGCCGGTAGTGTGGGCTTTGGCGCCATCCTAGGGAACAGGTGGGTCGCCCAACAGTGGCCGGAAGAATGGACGACATGGGGTCTGACCAGCAACATTGGCTTCCTTGAACTCTTCCCAATATGGGTGGCACTGATGGTCTGGCCCGAACACCTATGTAACCAATCAGTGGTGTTTTGGTCAGATAACATGACGGTGGTGGAATGTATCAACCAGCAGGGGGCGCGGTGTCCTTTCATACTTCGTCTGATCAAAGAAATTGTTCTGCGGTGCCTTAAACTGAATGCTAATTTTAGGGCCAAACATGTCCCTGGTGTCCTAAACAATGCAGCTGACTCCCTCTCTCGCTTCAAAATGCAGGTTTTCAGGGAGCATCTCCCCTCAGCGGACCCCTCGCCAGCACACTTCCCAGCAGCACTTTGGCAGATTGGTGCCCCAGATTACAGGACCTCGTGGTCGCTAGCCTAGCCCCCAGGACCAAGACGGCTTACGAAGG
This sequence comes from Lissotriton helveticus, assembly GCF_964261635.1. Taxonomy (NCBI): domain Eukaryota; kingdom Metazoa; phylum Chordata; class Amphibia; order Caudata; family Salamandridae; genus Lissotriton; species Lissotriton helveticus. The sequence continues at coordinate 1,992,344,642 of NC_136065.1, forward strand.
GGCGTTTCTGTCTTATTGTTCCTTTTTGGGGCCACAGTGGGAAGCGCTTTGGGCGGAGGAAGATGGCTTTGCAGCCTATTTAGAATGGATGCATAGGGAGGGGCGCTCGGTGGCAGCTGCAAACAGACATAGGGCAGCGGTGTCATTCTTCGCTCAAGCTAGGGGCTTCCGGGATCCCACTAATACCTTTATGATACGTAAGGCTTTAAGGGGATGGCGCCGTATTCAGGGACACCAGAAGGATAAGAGAAAGCCTATTGGATTGGCCCGGCTGACTGCCCTACTGGGCACGCTGGAGACTGTTTGTAGCTCGGAGTGGGAGGTGCTTCTTTTTAGGGCGGCATTCTCTTTGGCATTCTATGGGGCGCTGAGAATTAGCGAACTTGTGGCAGGTTCGAAGTCGGACCTACTGGGCGGCTTACAAAGGGCTAGTGTGACAATAAGGGGGGACACCATGTGGGTGATTATCCAGAAGTCTAAAACAGACCAGGAGGCTAGGGGTCACACCATAGTTCTGCAACGGGCCCCCGCCAACCCGTGCTGCCCGGTCAGGCACGTGGAATTATTTCTCGGACTCTTGGTAGGCTCAGTGGTCAGGACATTGCTCTGTCACGCTGACGGGAGCCCCTTGACCAGGTATCAATTCAGGAAAGTATTGGAGATGGGGGTCAGGAAAGCAGGTCTTGACCCTAAAGAGTTTGGTTCTCATTCCTTCAGGATTGGGGCAGCAACTGAGGCGGTGGCAGGGGGCCTTCCAGTGGAAAGAGTGAAGACAATTGGGAGGTGGTCTTCAGAATGCTATAAACGTTATGTTCGGATTGACATGCTATGATTACATGTCACTCACGCTTGGTTTCTTTCCGCTCTCTTACAGTTTCTCAGACCTGTTACGCAGGGGAGGAATCTGTCGTCGGGCACCGGCAACATTCATCAGCACGGAGCGGCGACCAGGAAACAATGAAGAGCCATTTCTGGATTGTTGGTCATTCATATGTGAAGCGGGCAGAATGTGTCTTTATGTCAGGTGACAAGAGGAGAAGGGCGGCACAACTAGGGTTGGACATCACGTTCTTTGGCAGAGGGGGGTTGTGTCTTCACGAGTTTAGGGGATTTTTCCAGGGGCTTCTAGCACGCCAACAATCTCCACCGGCAGTGGTGATACTTCACCTTGGGGAGAATGATTTGGCAACACTGGGTAGACGCATTCTGATTGAGGAGATTATTTCAACGGCGGGTTGGATGGCTAGGACCTGCCCCGGTTGCACATTGGTATGGTCACAACTCATTCCTCGACTACAGTGGCGGGGGGGACATTCGGTCAGGGCGTTGAATCACTCGGTAAAGAGGATCAACACACGGTTGGATAGGTTGTTTCGCTCCCCCTTGTTACAGTCAATACCTCATGGGTGTATCTGGGGCGACAAGTATTACTTGAGGGACGGGGTTCATTTAACTCAGGAAGGGAATGTCTTGTGGTCTGACAATATCTGGGCTTGGCTAGGGGGATTTGTGAGTAGTAGGCTTCCATAGGTAGGCGTTAGAGGGGGGAGGCCAGATCGTCGGTTAACAATGCTGGCCTGTGGCGGTAAGGTCATTATCGGTGAGCACATATTTGAGGTCTGAGGGGGCGGGCATCATCCTATGGAGGTTCCCGCTGACCATGTACAAAATAGAGGAACCTCCTAATGAGTACACTCCTTTCGAGGAGGTGGAAGTACCACTCCAATTTCAAGAGCATTTGCTCTTATTTGATGGTGCCCTAAAACATAACAATCACATCACCAGGCTCGGTCCTTTAGGTAGACCAGTAGCAACGTGGCCGGTCCTAGCCGGATACACACCACATCCAGACATCAATTGGATGTCTGCAGCAGAGCTGTTAACACAGCTAAAACAATTAATAAAAATACATAGACAATTAGTCCAGTATGTGATGCGGACTTCAACAATTCAGCCAGCGATTAAACTTCCACAGCTGACCCCTCACCAGGGGAACACAAATAAAATTACACCACAGAACATCCAATCCTGCCTAGGTAAAGTACCGGCTAAACGGGAACAAATACCATTCTGGTTGGCGCAGAAAATCACCCAAATAGAGGCGGTGTTTCCAGACACCACCCCGCTAGAAAAGCACAGGATTCTGACTATCTGTCTCCCAATGGGAATCGCACCACACATAGAGGACTGTGACACTTGGGGTACAGTCTTTGCTTCCATCTACACAAAAACGCACGGTGTTCCATCCATTTCGGTAATACCAGATGTGCTAAAACAAATTCAAGACGAATACGGTCCAGAACCCGCTTTAACTCTTGGTATGAAATTACTAAAAGACTTCAAGCAGGTCTCGGCTATATTATTAGCCAACATAAAGGGAGAAGCAGCAAACGTGGCGATCCACCAGAGGTTAAAAGAGACAGATATAGCAGACCAACCAGCTGAAATTGCCAGAATCATAGAAAAATCCTATGAGGAACTAGGTAGAGATAGTTTAGGTGGAATACCAGTAAAACCACAACTGACTGAAAGTCCTGAAAAAATATTTTTTAATAATAATTCTACATCACCAAAAAAGAACTGGGATGGAAACAAACAATCCAATCCTAAAGAAAAGAAATTCCAGTCCAGAGGAAGGTCTCCTAGGCGAAGAGAAAAATCTCCGAACCAAAGACACAGGTCACCCCAGAGTGACCCCTCTGGGAAAAGATATAACCTTAGAAATAGGGATAATATTAAAAAACCTGATAGATATCAAGACATTGATACACGTCCCTCTCAATCTTTTCAGACTTCCTCGCAGAAATCGGAAAGAAGAGGACAATCAGAACAAAGAGAAGAGCACGCCAAGTCCAAAGACAAGGAACCTGCTCAGCTAAAAAAGAAATTACAATTTCCAAAAAAGAAGGTAGCCAGTATCAAGGTAGTTAACAATGCCGAGAATACTGAGGACACAACTGAAAAACGGAGAATGGGCTCAGACAATGCTAGACAGCGCAGCAGAAGTGAGCATAGCTCGCAAAGTCCTTATGAATCATCTGGAGACAGTGGACACGAATGAATATCTTCAAGTGGAAACTGCAGACACCAGAGTTAGCAAACCTCACAAAATATACGAAATAACATTGCGTATAGAGGGGGATAAGACTAGAAAAATAAGGGGACTATTTTGGGATAATCTCTCCAAGGGCTATGATATCCTTCTAGCTGAAAAAGACTGGCCACCAGAGTTTGTCAGGGAGTGCCCTCATGGCGAAGAAGTAATTATGCCTGCCTTCTCAAATCATATCCCAATTCATAAAAAATACACACTTGCCAGAAAGTGGGCAGTAGCTCTAGCTCCTGCTTTATATAAAAATCACGTGGGATGGGATGAGGACTCTCCTCCTCACAAAATCCAGTTAAAATCACAACCAACTGCACAAAGGCAGTACCCAATTAAGCAAGAAGCTAAAAAACAGGTAAATGAAATACTAGATCAGCTAGAATACCAAGGGGTGATTGAAACTTGCACCTCACAAATGAACAACCCTTTGTTTCCGGTCTCCAAACCAGACAATTCATATCGTCTAGTTTTGGATTACCGACACCTTAACACATGTTGCAAAACTTTTGCAGTGCAAAACTCACACAGTGCTGCACTAATGAATAACATAGTGCGCAAAAAATACAAAACAACCTTAGACATCTCTAATGGATTCTTTTGTCAAAACAGCACCAGAGAGCAGATATTTAACTGCGTTCTCAATAAATGGCACTCAAAAACAATTCTGTCGGTTAGCCCAGGGGTACAAGAACAGCCCGGGGGTATTCTCAGCGAGAGTAACAGAATTACTACAAATATATGATGATGAAGCATTATCTTATGTCGATGACATTTACTTAACAGATGATGACTTGGAGACTCACTTGAAGAGAGTGAACACCATAATACTTGGGTTCGCAGCAGAGGGTTACAAATTCAACTTTAAAAAATCCAGAATTGCCCATCTGACAGTCCTATTCTTAGGATATGAATCATCAAGTATAGCCTGGCTGACAATTTTCTAGAACTAGAAGAATAAAAAAATCTAGAATATGAAAAAACATTCCCTCTGCCTATCGACATTCTGCCTTTACGACATTACGCTTGTGTAATCTATACAAACGGACATGCTCAACCCTCCGTTTGGGGAGATCAAGCATACAACCCCACATGTGAGATTACAAAAGAAGTGTGGCGCGGAGGTAAACTAAAACCTCTATTAACAAAAACACACTCAGTAGAAACTAATTCAGAACAACAGACTGAAATATTAGCATTGAAAATGGCGCTAGATAATCCGGATCGCGAATTCCCGACACTTATAGTGTCAGATTCATATTACTGCGTCAAATCATATAACAAGGATTTGCAGACATGGATTCAAAACGGTTACAAAGATGACACAGATGCACCATTAAAGCAGAAACTGCTCTGGGAACAAGTAGCTCTTTTACAAAAAGAGCTACCAAAGACTCACGTGACAAACTCACTGAGTCATCAGCGTGATGGCGTTCACGTTGCAGGGAATTCATTGGCTGAAACAGCCACAGCGGCAGCCACTAAATCGGCTCCCGTAGTTCGAAAAAAGCGTACATTAAAATACATTGACGGTGAAACAGTGCTGGCGGTAAAAACGTCATCAAAAGGCGACTGCTCAGCGTTACCGATCAACTATCCACTCAATTATACATACATAATCGATGCAAACTCCGTCCCTTTTGCTCGAATCCCTGGAGTGGGGGATAGAGTGATTCCAAACATGGACAGGAGAAACTTGTTAATCGCAGACGCACATATGGGCGAGGGTCTCAGACACCTCAAACTAAAAGATTCTCTGGAAGAATTACAATCAAGGTACTGGTGGCTAGGCATGAGCCTACGTCACACCATGTTTGTAAAAAACTGCCCAAACTGCAACAGAGATCGCAGTGGGGAGAGAAACAGTTTAATACCTTGCCGTTTTACTCCAGAAAAAATCCAGAGTAAAAAGGAAGGGTTGCGATTAACATATACAGGCTAGTTTCCACTTATAATGTAGATCCTCAGCACTCGGCTGACGTCTGGACTGTTATACAAAGATTTGCGAGTCTAAATGGCATATACGCTAAGAGCATGCTACATTTGACCATTGTTTTCACTCTAGCCCTCCAGCCTGAGGGGAAACATGACCAAATGAGCATAGCCCAGCGGGAATCTTCTCACTTCCTTCCTGAGGGTACGGGATGGTGTAAAGAAAAAACCAAGGCATAAAGCAATCTATAACGGAAAGGATATTAGGTTCGGGAGCTGGGTGGGTCAAACATCTAATAAGTGTCCAACGTAGTCTAAATAACTTGCCAAGAAATTCTCTGAAGGGATTCAGTCCGTACGAATTATTCGGAACTAGGATGTTAATCTCTGACCTTGACAGTCAGACTTCAGTGGTGAAAGGAAAAAGCTTTGATATCAAAGACCGTTTGGCTATTTTGCAGGACTTAAACAAAACAAGAAAAGACCTGAGCAACATAAAGTTGAAACAACAGCCAACAACCACTGAAGAACCACCACCTGTCCCAGCAAGACCTGTCTGGATTCCAAAAGTCGGGGATCTAGTCAGGGAGAAGATCGCGGTAAAGAAGGAATTTGGGCCTTCTTACAGAAAAGCAGTTCCTGTCTTGTCTGTCAACGGGACAAGATCAGTTGTACTACCGCCACTTGCTGGAAAAAAGGAGAACCGAGTTGTATCCATCGACCTGGTAAAACCACAATCATGTGGCCGATAACAAACAGTAGGCCAAGTGGACTCCCAATAAGTAGCAGAACACCAAGGTTTGCTACCAGTACAGAGGTCCTAACGAAGAGGCTCATCACATTTGAAACGCCTACAGAAGAACAACAAGGACTATGCAACAATGCAATAGAACTCAGACCTCTGAAAACCCAAATAAAAACATTTAGCAGAGACACACCAATTTATAGTGAAGTACCAAGTGAACATGCAAGAAACAGAAATCCTGAAGCAATTGGAACAATTGACAGAACTGCATCCGGCTACTTCATAAACTTCGATGATTCCTCTGAAGGATTCAGTGAATCAAAGACACAGCCATCATCAAAAACCTTTAAAGATAAAGCTAAAGAACTTTTGAAACAACTGAAAGAAACATATCTGATTTCCCCATGGATTGAATTTTAGGTGGGTTTTGGTGCATTTATCCTCATACTTTGGCTCATCATGGTACTAACTTTGGGACGCTTCATTGAGGGAAAATATGCTAAAATGGACACAGCAAGTCAGAAAATCAACTTGATCCTCAAACCACACACATCTTCACACGTCGAGAAAAGAGAACTTTCTTCAGCCAACTTCACAGCCAATCCTATACCGGGTGGGGTAGCATGGGACAACACTGACTATGAAATTTATGGTCCGGTCGAAATCCTGAAATATCCACACCAAATTAAGATCTCCTTGAGTGACTTTGTAAAACCAAACTCATTTGCTGATGATTGGGACTTTGAAAGCATTAATAATATGATGTCTGACTTAGTAATGTCTGCTAAATTTACCAAACATGAATATTTGCAGGGTTCTACAAATTATGATAGTATGTACTGTTATAACCACTATGGTAACCATTTTTTACATAAATCTGCACAACCTAGAAATGTTTTAAATTATAATCAATGGGAACATTGTGCAACACCTCCAAAAGGAAGCTCAAGAACCGTTTACGACAAATATTCATACTTTTCAGGTTTTAACATAAGTAATGCTGAAACATTTTATTTTAAATTGTCAAACAAGACAGGGACAAAAACCATGATAACCAACACAAAATTGATATATTCGGACTCATTTTTTGAAAAAATGAATACTTTTGGTTTTGATTATTGGGACAAAAATGTTGAATTGAAAAGTGTTTGGGGTAAAAAAGATTGGCAAGTACAGGGTATAGAAGCTTTGTTTAGAGCCTGCATGATCCCAGAACAAATGATATTTTTAAATGACACTGTTCAACAAACCACCTGTCTTGGCCTAGCCAAAATCAAAGATTTAAATAAACCGTCTATTCCAAAGCCAACAATGTTTAGCAACACTTCTACAGATGAAGAGATAGACGTAAACCATATATTAAACCAAAACAGAACACATCCTGATTGGAAACAATGGTTGATCTGGCCCACAGATACTAATAACTGTCAAGACAGATTCCTGAACAAAACACAGGGGTTCAAAATGACCAGGCCAGACCCTAGATATCCCCAAAGACATCACCCAGGGATAATAACAACCTACAGTGTGGGCAAATTATGCCTTCAATGGCTACAAACTTCCACACTGGCAGAAATTAAGCAACACCTAACTTTACTTACTGATGGTGCTGACTTGCGTGATTTCATTATGGGACCGCGCAAACAGCGTCAAAAACGTTTCATAGCAGCCTCTGTATATGCAGCATACAATGAGGCCTGGAAGGTTACTCAAATTGAAACAGCAGAGAGAATACGGGAAATTGACCGTATTAATTTGGAAAAATCACTTTCTGTAGTGGACAATGGGTTAATGACTCTGTCCTCCAGAATTTTTTCTTTGGACAGCATTGTGTCTTCAGCAATCGACATATTATCGCAAGACTTACTGTTGCTACAACACGGTCAGTCTCAATTGCGTTCTATTGTACAGCTTGGCTGGACGTTACAAAATCTACGTTCAGGCTATGTGCCTTGGCTTTTAATTAACACAACGTCACTATTCCAAATCTTTAACCTTACTGATAGACAAATCAGTATGGCGCAAAAGGGTGCTGATTATACAATCTTGAGCATTGAAAAACTCGAAAGATTACCAGTGACAATGTCAGAACGACCTGTCAGTGAATGGATAATACATGGGATAATTAATATTCCAATCTCAACCTTCAGGTTTCAATACTGCCAAAGATATATACAGGCTGGCATGTACGAGAAATTGGGAAAGGGGTACATTAAAACAACATGGAACCTGCCCTATTCACATGCATGTGTCAGTTATAAAGGACAGAAAGTGTTTTAGTGGCAACAATTGTGCGATGTCACTAAGTGGCACACTTCTGTGTAACGGAATTAGTTTGCATGGAGCCTGTGAAGGGAATTCATACAACCTTTCATGTCACCAGCAAGGCGCACCTGCAACAGAAATAGAACCATTCTTTCAAAGACTCTATAATGGGAGTTACATTCTAATTGTAGATCGCAGATGTTGTAGTCTTATGCCCGGGACTCCTTATCTCGTAACTACGACTGCGAAGGTCAAGTGCTGTGGACGCTCATTGTTCCCCAGCTCCTTTCCAGACAGGGAGGCAAGGGCATGGCCCAATTTGAAAATTACTTCTATTCGAATAGATACTTTGAGCAGAATGAAAACAGTGCTTCTTCAGACGCCTACAAGGCTCTCGTCATCAAAAGAAACATATGATCTCCAAGTCGCAAGGACGACTGCAGAGATACATTCATTGTTATCAACTAATTCCCCCATACATTTCGCGGAAATCCTTAATGAAATCTTAAATATTTCTGATACCAATGGGGTCTCAAAGGTATTTAAGACAGTATTTTCGATGGCATTAACACCATTCAAAGCCATACTGGGTATTTTTCCAGATTTCGTCCATTCGATTTTTGGCGGACTTCCCCTGATCTTGGGACTAATTGCAGGAATACTATTCTTAGTCCTTATTTTTCGTTATGGCAACCCATGTCACAGACAAAACTCTTGTGACAAGGGAAGAAACAATCCTAGCCATTGGATACCGGGACCGGATATCAAAAATCCTGGGACTCTCCCGGCTTAGAGACCTGAACATGACTTGGTTTCTATCATTTCGACCAATGTGGCAAAGATGTGTTTTACCTGTATTAAGGTGTCTGCTATGCAGAGAAGAATGCGTGTTAGACACCTGTCTGACGCTACAATCGGATGCGCCAATGGATGCAGAAACATTGTTGAGCCCGATCAAGGTTCATGCTTTGTGCTGCCCTCAAAGGCTACCAATCCTGATGACGGCATTCGTGGAAGCTTCACCACTACGATTGATGGGTAGTGAAGTTCAAGATGAAAGCAGCATCGATCAGGTACGACCTTCTGTCAGCAATGCGAATCAGAATGTCAATGGAGACAATCATGCGCACGAATGCATGATTACACCTATTTCCGAGTTAGTGGAACTTTCCCAGGAAGCTGTTGACAGCTTTTTCGAAAGCCTGAATGATATGATGTTCTCTCCAGAGCAGAAATAGAGACTTTTGAGCAAGCTCGCACACGGCGTTCCCTGAATTCGGCCTTCAACTTTAAAAATAAAGTCACATGAACAATTTTCCCTCCAGTTCACGGACAGCAAGTTTTTCAGCAGCCCCAAAATATTTTTGCATATTTTTCGGGACACTATCTTCTGCTTAAAGTAAGAAACTATTCTTAAAGAACTAAGAATACTAAATTTTAGATAGCATATAGACATTAGCTGCCCGGTGGTATGTTCATAAATATTTTATTCTGTGATGGAATGGTCTTGAACTTTTTTTCTGTATTAAGAGCCATTTCATGTGTAATTTCTCATATACCAAATAAGCAATAATGTATACAAATGCGTGATTACTTTAGCATTATTCCATAGCTTGAGTGCATACAATACATATGACTGCAATTTTCCGTATATTTGAAAATTTTAAAATGCATTTATGTATTTTGGGGTGGTAAGGTATACACTATACTCTATAGTATGTTGTACTATGTTATACTATGCATAGATTAGTAAATATGACCATAGTTAGCGTGGAGTGGGTGTGATGTATTCCTATAGGTTCTGAATCGATCCCCCTATTCCTGACCCTATTCTGGTTAGCAAACTAACAAGTTAACTAAGTAATCAGCCCATGAGGCAGAAAAACCCCATGATGCAGATACCGTTATCTGACGCAGTCACACTACGGCACAGGAACGTGTTATCTGATTAGGTCAAAACGCTTGCGATCTAATTAGACAAGCGATATTCCTCCAGCCCCTGATAGGGCATACGGAGTTCTCATAACAAATCAAACCTATGACAACCTGGGCAAAACCCTGCGGCCATTGTTTTGATTTCACCGAGAACTTCAGCAAAAGAATGTGCTAACGAGCGAGTCGTATGACATCCTTATTGACGTATCTATGTCCATCCTTACGTCAATCTCGGCACCTTAAAGGTATAAATATTACCGATCTTGCCCTATGCAAACACACGCGTGGTGACGAGACGGAGCAGCCATACTTGCCGAAGCCCAGAAGCAGAGCAGACCCCGCTGGCAGCAGCCCCGCCTTTCTGACGCGCTGAGAACGAGAAGCTGCTTTCTCCTGCCGAGAAACCAAGCACCGGCGCTTCCGGGTAGCCCTCGCAGGCAGCCTGGAATATCGAGACCAGAGAAAGAGATACCATTCCTCATTCATCCTAACTTCCAGGTACAGAACTGAATAACCCCTCACAGAGAATTCTTAAGTTATTCACTTGGCAAAAACAAACTTAACTTAAACTGTAACTTTCTATTCCCGCCCTCGTATTAGACTTAGGTCAGGTACACGGGGTAGGCGTATCTAGAAACACCAGTTGAGTACGTTTAGTCAAATGTATATGTGTATGTAATATATTTTATTCATTTTAAACATCTTATGGCTTAGAAACCATATCAATGTTTTTACAGTATTATTTTATACTGCTGCTTTTAATGTATGCACTTCACTTAACTATAAGTATTGCAATAATATCGATCCATTTCTCTTGTATGAGAAAAGAGACTGATCAATAAATAACACCTTTTTATTGAACACGCCCGTCTCTTCCTTTTCTCTACAATCTGATGAGACTAAGAATGCACGTACTGACTGAGTAAAATAAATTGCCTTTTGTTCACACGACTATCGAGATTTACTCTTGATTAGGGGAGAGCAAAGTTGTCATGTTCTATGGTTGTCAGAAACTAAATCCCTTCTTGTCTAATCAGGGAAGTTAATTCTTTCCTGAACATTCGAGAAAGTTTCTAGTGAGCTCTGAGCTAAGCTGGCAAACCCAAAACTTTAAGTCTAATATCGACAGTAGTAGACCTAGTTAACGTCTGGTCTAGGCCTTTACTATTGTAGGTATTATTCCAATGCGCAGAGCCTATTGGGATGATAGGAGCTACACTACAATATATATATATATATATATATATATATATATATATATATATATATATATATATATATATATATATATATATATATATATATATATATATATATATATCTCCAACCATATGGCTCCCTTTCCTCTCCCGATAGGCGCTGCTGGCGTGGCCGCGTTACTCCTGCGGTTGAGCCCAACCGCTATAAATCACAACAACGATTCCTCAGGTAGAGAAAGCTTGGAGTCGCAAACAAATAGTCGCAATCCACACAGGATAATGTTCTTATAAATGTATTCTTCAATCCATTGGGGTATCAAAACAAAGCAATAGACCAACGCGTTTCGACAGCCTCCGCTGTCTTGATCACGGTTAGTTTGTGAAGTGTATGTTCACAACTTATAAAGATCAATAAAGTTTCATACAAAGGTCACTCCCCCAAGGGGTGTATCCTAACCCACAAGTAGTTTCTATTTACCACGCCCACTGACTTGTAAGGATTGCATCAGTCGAAAACACCAACCAGGCAACCACCAGTAGAGAAACATCTTTTTTGTTACTGGCACAGGCACAAGAGTAAGGACAACCGCCAACGATACCATCAGAGGCAGTTGTAACAAGCGGAAAAGAAGGCGAGGAAACGGCCGGAAAAGCACTGAGAAGCGGACGAACAGTGATTTGATCATCAATACATCCTCCATTACATTGACCCGACAACAAACATCAACCTTAAATAAAGGCTTATCATTTGTTCCAACCGCCGCTACCAATGAGATGGAAACGGAGGGGGCATTTTTTAGATTCATGAGAACATTAAAATTGAGACATTATTTTGAAAATGTGGTAGAACCCACGGAGAGTAGAGACGATAATACCATCAAGAAATTTAGACCTGCCTTTTGGAGAAGAACAGCGAAGTGGAGCGCTTACATTACATCTGGCAGGTTCCAAAACAAAGACTTCGCTACCATGCCCTCCGACCTGGCCAAGAAAAAGGGTGCGAAGAAAAAGGAAGCAGCCAAAGCTCGCCAACGTCCCAAGAGAAACGAAGATGAGGGGGATGAGCTGGAGGAGAAGTGTGAGCAGAGCAATGGAACAGAAAATCTAGAGGTTGATGAGATGACCAAGGAACTGGAAGAGTTTGAGTTGAAAAAAGCTGCGGCTCGAGCGGTGACTGGTGTGCTGTCCTCCCACCCAAACAGCACTGATGTCCACATCATTAACCTGTCACTGACTTTCCATGGACAGGAGCTTCTCACAGACACAAGACTAGAACTAAACTCTGGCCGACGCTATGGACTTATTGGGCTTAATGGAGTAGGAAAATCAATGCTTCTGTCTGCCATTGGGAAGCGTGAAGTGCCTATTCCGGATCACATCGACATCTATCATCTTACACGTGAGATGCCTCCAACGGAAAAAACTGCTTTGCATTGTGTTATGGAGGTGGACCATGAGAGGAACATGCTAGAGAAAGAGGCTGAACGTCTGGCTCATGAAGATGCTGAATGTGAAAAACTTATGGAGTTGTATGAGCGCCTGGAAGAACTGGATGCTGCCAAGGCTGAAGTGCGAGCTGCAAGGATCCTACATGGGTTGGGCTTCACCCCTGCTATGCAGAGAAAGAAACTGAAGGACTTCAGTGGAGGCTGGAGGATGAGAGTGGCCCTTGCCAGGGCCCTTTTCATCCGTCCATTCATGTTGCTGTTGGATGAACCAACAAATCACCTAGATCTGGATGCATGTGTGTGGCTTGAAGAGGAACTTCGCTCGTTCAAGCGTATCCTGGTCCTCATCTCCCACTCCCAGGACTTCTTGAATGGAGTTTGCACAAACATCATTCACATGCACAACCGCAAGCTGAAATACTACACTGGAAATTACGATCAGTATGTGAAGACTCGATTGGAGTTGGAGGAGAATCAAATGAAACGTTTCAATTGGGAACAGGACCAAATCTCACACATGAAGAATTACATTGCCCGGTTTGGACATGGCAGTGCTAAGCTTGCCCGACAAGCCCAGAGCAAAGAGAAGACCCTTCAGAAGATGATGTCATCTGGCCTCACTGAACGAGTTACAAATGATAAGACTATCATTTTATTTCCCGTCTTGCGGCAAGATCCCTCCTCCTGTTATTATGGTGCAGAATGTCAGCTTTAAGTATAGCCAGGACGGGCCAATGATATACACAAACATTGAATTTGGGATAGACCTTGACACGCGGGTAGCTCTTGTTGGCCCAAATGGAGCTGGGAAGTCCACACTCCTTAAGTTGCTGACTGGAGAGATATTGCCATCAGACGGCATGATCAGGAAGAATTCCCACGTGAAGATTGGCCGATACCATCAGCACTTACAGGAACAGCTGGAACTTGATCTTTCTCCTCTGGAGTACATGATGAAATGTTACCCTGAGATCAAAGAGAAGGAGGAGATGAGAAAGATAATTGGCCGATATGGGCTCACAGGGAAACAGCAGGTCAGTCCCATCCGTAATCTCTCAGATGGACAGAAGTGCCGTGTCTGTCTTGCGTGGCTTGCCTGGCAGAATCCTCATTTGCTCTTCTTGGATGAACCGACCAATCACCTGGATATTGAGACAATTGATGCTCTTGCTGATGCAATCAATGACTTTGAGGGAGGCATGATGCTAGTTAGCCACGACTTTCGACTTATTCAACAGGTTGCACAAGAGATCTGGGTGTGTGAGAAACAGACCATCACCAAGTGGAAAGGGGATATCCTTTCTTACAAAGATCACTTGAAGTCCAAATTGGTTCGAGAAGAGCCACTTTCCAAAAAGGCATGAAGCCCCGAGAGGAAGCTGGAAACAATGCATTGATGGAGCAGGATCAGAATGCCTGTATACTGATGGGACTATCTTGGAGCAACCAGATTCATAGCTCTTCTGAAAACGGTGTATCTGGATTTCTTGTCTAAAGGACTGTTAGCATTGTTGCTGTAATCCTCTATTTCCTCTCCTGCGCTCTTACTCCTCACCAGGATAAACCTTTTTACAGGAACATCGCCTGACTTCTCTCAGAAATGAATAAGACTGCTGAATCTAGTGAACATGTTGGGAATTAGATCTCCCAAACTATTATTTTGCTTCACTTCAAAAACTGCACTTCAGAGTGTCTCTCTGACTTTTGGTTTTAATGTGTTATTTAACTATGTACATTACTGTTCAGAAGTTAAGAGAAACAATTGACCGTTGAATAAAGAAAAAAGAAAACCTCAAAAAAAAAAAAAAAAAAAGAAAGAAATTTAGACCTAAAAGCACATTCCAAGCACCAGTGTCGCATAAGATGCTCGACACATTTGAAGTAATGGTCAGGAAAGATCTTCAGGCATTGGATTACAACAGAAAACGACACAACAACTTAACTAAACAAGAACAACACACCATAAACAATTTGGCAAACGATGAATCCTTAACCATACAACCGGCGGACAAGGGCGGTGCATTGGTACTGATGGACACGTCGTTTTATAACCAAAAAGTCAATGAACATGTGGCAGATCTGAACACATACCTTAAATTATCATCAGACCCCACAGGGACATTACAGCACATGTTGAGTGATATACTTAAAACAGCCACAGACAACGAATGGATCGATGAGCAGACCTCAGCATATCTCACGCAAAAGAATCCCAGACGTCCAAATCTCTATATGATCCCAAAGATCCATAAACACCCGACAAACCCTCCGTTCAGACCGATAGTATCAGGGTGCGGGTCTATCTTTGACCCCCTTGGTCGTTACATTGATCATTACCTACAACAGTTTGTTCAAGGCTGGGCATCATACATACGGGACACAACCGATTTTCTGAATAAACTGAAATGGATTGAGGAAGGGTTTCAACAACATTGGATAATGTGCACCATAGACGTGGTAGCACTATACACCTCTATACCTCACCACGCAGGACTGGAATCCATTGAATGGGCACTGCTCAAAATGGACAATGTACCAATGAACCAAAAAATTTTTGGGATACAGTTATTAAAATTTTGTCTTCACAACAGCTATTTCACATGGAAGAATGAGTACTTTGCACAACTGAACGGGACATCTATGGGCTTTGCAGGGGCTCCTGCGTATGCAAATACCTTCATGGCACAGTATGAGGCGAATCATTTGATGTCATTGAGAGAATGGTCACACGTCAAAATGTATAGTCGATTCATCGACGATGTGTTCTTGATTTGGGACGACACACAAGAAACTCTTGAACAATTAATAATGACTTTGAATCAAGTGGACACCAGGATACAATTTACTCACAAGATCAGTAAAACAGTCATAGATTACTTAGACGTCAGAATCACTAAAACACAACACGGGTTTGCAACAGCACTATATACGAAACCCACTGACCGCAACAGCGCGCTTGACTACAAGAGTTTTCATCCTAAGAGTCTCATAAAGAACTTACCAGTATCCCAATTCATTAGGATTAAACGCATATGTTCGGATCCTAAAGAGTGTCAAACCACACTAGAGAAACAGATTCACAAATATAAGGAGAGAGGATATCCAGCGGAAGTATTAGAGCAACAACTAAACAGAGTACAATTGATGAACAGATTGGATTTACTGAAACCAAGCGTGAAGAAAACACATGACAAAATGGTATTTGTTACTAAGTACACAACTTTATCGACAAAAATCAGAGACATAATCAACAACAGATGGGAACTTTTATCAGTGGAACCAGACTTCCACGGCATTTTCAAAGAACTCCCAGTACACGCTTATACAAGAGGACCAAATTTAAGAACAAGGCTCAAACATAAACAACCTCCTGAGAACCCAGCGACATACAAGGGCACAACAAGATGTTTGAATTGCACTAACTGTAACAACGTGATCATAGGGAGTACGTGTCGACATCCAACCACAGGGAAACTCATTCAATTAAAACATACCAGTGACTGCAACACCAATAATGTAGTATATGCAATCAAATGCCCTTGCGGGAAAATGTACATAGGTAAAACGGAACGAAAGGTGAAAATACGGATGACGGAACATAAAAGTAGAATCCGCAATCAGAACTTAACATCTCCATTAGTCCTTCATTGGAGAGAAGAGAAACATTCCATTTCGCAACTGAGATTCTTCATCATAGAAAAAGTACCAGTAAAACAAGGGATTGATAATCACCAGAGACTAATGCAAAGAGAACTTTTTTGGATCAGATACTTCAAAACACTAACCCCAACGGGGCTCAATGACAAATACGACCTATCTTGTTATCTATAAATAACTTCTGAGTGCCTATATTGCAATAATCACCTCCATTGAAATAAACACCAGAATAACACCATTAGTCCAAACACAATACACTGCAGGATGAGAACATTTCTTGGGGTCATAGTAGTATTGTATTATTTTTATGATATAATGTTATATATGTGAACTAGTATTTGTGAATTGGATGTAGCATCATTGTTGCTAAAGTGTTTATAATGGAGCATAACATTTATGTCAATGATTGTTTAATGTTTGAATTATTAGGGAGGCCACCGATGGTCCCTTAGGGACATTTACACAAATATTCATCTAACTCGAACATAAACACATCTAACCTGCGCACATGTTCCATGAACGATATTAGGATTTGCAGAGCGTCACATTCTCGCACAGCGGGAGGTTTGAGTATAGAATACCCGAACTGGAGAGCACCGCTTTTGGTTTGTGCGTATTTATTCATGCAGGTAGCGCCCCACGTTTATTTGTGCATTTGGGTCTTTTTTCATTATCTGTCCTGTCAATTATGGTATCAAGTAAAAGAACTTTTTGCAGATCACTTTTCTCGAGATCATGTCAGAGTGCGATGTGACATACTTCACGCAGGACTACGTTACCAGAACGAAATTCTTTTTAGATCACGTTAGGTATGAGGTTTACGCAAATGGAGTACACAGTACTAAGCCGATCGCCGTGGGATTAATATTATGGGCTAACAGCATATGATGCACCGCACAGTTAGCTACAGGAGCAATACTAATATGGCGGCCACAGTAGTAATCATTTCGGCCCGAGGCTGGGGAGCCAGTCCTTTGTTTATGTTTATCACTCCACCTCTCGGCGGAGTTTGCGGAGTTTCAATGGCGACCGCAGACTACGGGGGAAACAGAACGATAACAACGTGAGCAGGTCATCAATCACGGAGAGAATCTTTGGCATATCAGGTACGCACCAGGTAGTGATAGGATATTACTGACAGTCTTAAATCAGTTCCGGAATGAGTATAGTAAGAATATCTTTTTTCTCACCATACAGATCACTATTAAGGGTGAAGACAAGGTAAGGTCTTTGAGACCAACAGTTAGAGTAACCTTATTCTCGAGTGGCTCATTTTTATTTTTTGGGGTCCTGATAGATTTACATTCTTTCATTGCAGAGAGTACCGAACACGCTTGACCGGTACGTTTAATTAGATTCCCTATCAAATTAGGTGATAGCTGATAATAAGCACCTAATCTACATAGATATTTATCATTATTTTCAGCGTTCCAAGTTTGAATATTAGAGTGAGGCGCATATATGAGTATATCCACCACTACTGATATAAGGTAGGAACAAGACACATTTTCTAGTTACATACCCCCACGAACTATCACAGAAAAGAATTTCACACATTTCTATATGTTTTTATTTCAGAGCCTCCCCTGATGAAGGCACTGTAGAGGTGCCGAAATGCATTGGGCTCACGGGCTCACTTGTAAATTTATGTATATGCAGTGGACAAATTTAAGCAATGCCAAAGTATTGTAAATGTTGAAATTGTAAAAAGCAGTAATGTCAATGTGATTGAGAAAATGAATCATATGCTTGTGTTATGAAGATTGCAAATAACATATGAGTACATTTATTGACACGAAAGAAGTAATAATCAATATTACAAACAGAAATTAAAAAATAATTATACCACAATAGTAAAAGTCTTATGAGTAATTAAGGTGCGGAGCACCACGTGAACAGTGCACGATTGGGTGGGTCCAACAACCCATCAAAACCTACTCAGATATTACAGGACTGACTACCCTGATCAATCGTAGCACCGTTGGAAAAAATTGAAAAAATTGAAAGATTTGATAAAATACGGAGTGCTCCTCGCGCTCTTCATTTTTTTGTAAGGATTATGGGCACTGTAGTCTTTCCTGAGTTTTGTGTTCCGTTTTGAAACAAAGCTATAATTGTACAAGGTGGTATGTATTTACTACGCAAGTCCTTTATTTCTATTAAATAAAGGATATCTGTTTGTCCCATGTTGGGTGTTCGATGTTTTCGTATTTATGCGATGTATATGTGTTACCGCACTCCAGTGGGCAAAAGTATAATTATGCAATCCGATGGAAACCCCAGTTAACCCTCTAATGGGTTTGAATAAATTGCGAGTGTGTATGTCGTGTTGCAGTGGATGAGGGTTAGTAGATGTTGGAAGTTATCCCCAGAGATATGGGTGAGTTGTTATTGCAAGGTGAGGGGGTTGTGGGTGGTGGGGATTATTAAAAAAAGGATAACGTGAAGCTGTGTATGTAAACCAGATTGTCTATAGGAACTTAGTAATGGTTAGTGTCTCCTCATATCATTACAGATTTATGTACAGTTCTTCAGATTGGTTAAGACCATAGGGGGTCATTGTCCTGAAGTTGAGGATATGTCTGGACTCTTTTTCGTTCGACAAAAGAACGGCGCCGCAATGGGCTTTTCCTTCAGCCCAAGCTATGCTTGCATAGCTATGGGCTGGTGGGAGGAGACCATAGCATGGAACCAAAAATATCAAGAATTCACCCAACACATTGTAACATGGAAATGGTTCATAGATGACCTATTTATAGTGTGGAATGGGAGTGAAGCGAAGTTTCAGGAATACTTCATAATACTGAATACCAGCACCCCGTGTCTAAAATTCACATATACAATGACTCAGGCAAAGACAACTTTCTAAACAAAGTATAAATACCATCAAACGTTTCGAAAAAAGAAAATATAACAAAAAAGTAGTACAGAAATGCTGGGAAAAAGCAAACCAAAAATCAAGAATAGACTGCATGAAAAAGAAACCAGATCAGGCAACAACAGAGGAAGAACCAATCAGATTGATTCTGAGCTACAGTCAGGAATCCAGGAGGATAAAGCAAATCCTAAGAAAGAATTGGAAAATTTTGCAACTGGACCCAGTAATAGGCAAAAAAATGGGCAACCAACCAGTTATCACCTACAGAAGGGCAAAAAACTTACAAGACCAACTGGTCCGCAGCCACTTCAAAAAAACAACAAAGAAAAAACTGTGGCTGAAAACTAAGGGCTTTGTTAAATGTTATAACTGTAAAGAGTGTGAAATTGCCAAACCAACTACAGAAATAGCAATGCCCAATAAGAACATGTGGCAAATTAGGGAATGTATAACATGCAACAGCCAATACACAGTGTACATGATCGAATGCCCCTGCAAGCTAAGATACATTGGGAGCACTATCTGCGAACTTAAAAAACGTATCTTAGAACACATCCGTGCGACAGTACACAAGGACAGGAGCAACGCTGTTGCAAAACATATAGAGGCCCACCATAATGGGGACTGGAAACTGTTGCGATTTTGGGGAATAGAAACAATGTCCCTGTCTGACAGGGGAGGTCACAAGGGGAAACTTTTGCGGCAAAAAGAGTCCAGACATATCCTCAACTTCAGGACAATGACCCCATATGGTCTTAACCAAACTGAAGAACTGTACATACATCTGTAATGATATGAGGAGACACTAACCATTACTAAGTTCCTATAGACAATCCTGTTTACATAAACAGCTTCACGTTATCCTTTTTTTAATAATCCCGACCACCCACAACCCCCTCACCTTGCAATAACAACTCATCCATATCTCTGGGGATAACTTCCAACATCTACTAACCCTCATCCACTGCAACACGACATACACACTCGCAATTTATTCAAACCCATTAGAGGGTTAACTGGGTTTCCATCAGATTGCATAATTATACTTTTTCCCACTGGAGGGGGGTATCACTTATACATCGCATAAATACGAAAACATCGAACACCCAACATAGGACAAACAGATATCCTTTATTTAATAGAAATAAAGGACTTACATGTTCGAAAAATGCGTAGTAAATACATACCACCTTGTACAATTATAGCTTTGTTTCAAAACAGAACACAAAACTCAGGAAAGACTACAATGCCCACAATCCTTACAAGTCAGTGGGCGTGGTAAATAGAAACTACTTGTGGGTTAGGATACACCCCTTGGGCGAGTGACCTTTGTATGAAACTTTATTGATCTTTATAAGTTGTGAACATACACTTTACAAACTAACCGTGATCAAGACAGCGTAGGCTGTCAAAACGCGTTGGTCTATTGCTTTGTTTTGATACCCCAATGGATTGAAGAATAAATTAATAAGAACATTATCCTGTGTGGATTGCGACAACTTGTTTGCGACTCCAAGCTTTCTCTACCTGCGGAATCGTTGTTGTGATATATATATATATATATATATATATATACACACACACAAACCAAGATCAACTCCTCAAAGGAAAAGACTTGAGCACAAACTGGTTCGCGCAGCTTCAATTTATTTCAGACCGCACGACGAGTTTCGGCTGAAATACCTTACTCAAATGCCAAGGACAATGGTGTTACTAATATCACAGTTTTAAATCAGTCCTGCCTCTTCGCAATTGGTGGAAAGTAAATAGCAGGCGTGGAAAGACTTCACGACTTCGGCACACCAAATATGTTCATGAAAGTATTTTGCAATAAGTACCTTTGTGTTTCCAACAGTGGGCAACACATTTTTCTTTCCATCCATCACACCAGTATCACTTCTAAAAACAATTAAAAGTCTCTTGAATGCTCATCCAATGCTTCAAACCCCGAGATATCGTGCCTCAAAGCAAATGAATGAATGAATGAATGAAAATTGCATTTGTATAGCGCTAGACTACCCGGAGGCCTCGCAGCGCTTGTGACTGAGTGTTCAACGCGAGCTCGGGCAGTTCAGCAGGTTTTAACATACAAGTGCGTTTTCAGAGCTTTCCTGAAGGACATATGATTACTGTTACCTCGAAGAGATAGAGGGAGGGTGTTCCAGAGCTTAGCCGCAGTATGGGAAAAAGAGCGGCCTCCCCAGCGGGCTTTCCTGACTCTGGTGGAAGTGGCCAGCTGGAGGGTGCAGGAACGAAGGGAGCGGGACGTGACATAAGGTGTAACCAGAGGATGAAGAATTGCGGGACCTGTACGATAAAAGGCTTTGTGTAAGATACACATGGCCTTGAATTGTACTCTTGCCACTATAGGGAGCCAGTGGAGCTCCTTTAAGGCATTCCTTGCTGACTGCCAGCGGGGGAGGTTATGAAGTAAGCGGGCCGCACTGTTTTGTGTGACTTGGAGCTTCTGGGTGACGGAAATCGGAGCTCCCATATAAAGAGCATTCCCGTAGTCCAGGCGGGAGAGTATAAGGGCCTGGACCAAAACCCTCCTTGCCTGGAATGGAAGCAGAGGGAGCACCTTCCGCAACATCCTCATAAGCCCAAAACAAGTGGCGGCGGTCTTAGTAGCTTGGGCCGAAAAGTCCAAAGCTTTGTCGAGCCAGATCCCGAGGCTCTTTATTTGGGACTTGGGAACGGGAGGCGGGCCCAGACATGGTGGCCAGATGGATGTAAGGGCAGAGGGAGAAGGGTTGCCCAGTAGGATGATGTCAGTCTTCTCCCCATTAAGTTTCAGGCAGGAAGATTGCATCCATCTAGCAACAGCCTCTAGACAGGGGCCTAGGGTGTGGGACGAACCCTCAGAGTGGTCTAGGGAGACCACCAGTTGGGTATCGTCCGCGTAGGTGACGATACGCACACCGAAGGGGTGGACTATCCTGTCTAGGGGTTCCATGTAGGCATTAAAAAGGGTGGGGCTTAGGGAGGAGCCCTGAGGGACCCCACACCTGAGTGGGTGTTTGGGAGACACCGTCTCACCCTCAAAGACCTGGAAGAAGCGGTCAGCCAGGAAGGATGTCAGCCATTCCAGGGCCGCGCCCGACACGCCCATGTCCGCCAGTCGTTGTAATAGCGTGACATGGATGACCGTGTCGAACGCGGCGCTGAGGTCCAATAAGATGATGGCGACTTTTCCACCCCGGTTCAACACGGCTCTCGCCTCCTCCGTTACCGCTAAGAGGGCGGTTTCGGTCCCATGTAGAGGGCGAAACCCTGTCTGAGAGGCACGCAGCAGGTTGTTGGACTCCAAGTAGTCCACCAAGGTGTTATTTACGTGCCTCTCGAGCAGTTTGCTCAGCCAAGGGAGTAAGGAGATGGGACGGTAATTCGCCAAGTTGTTCTGGTCAAGATTGGGCTTCTTCAATAGGGCCCTCACCTTCGCACACTTCCATGGAGGTGGGACGGATTTGGAGGTGATGGATGTATTGAGAACGCCCAATATGACCGGGCGAATAACGTCCATAACCTTAGTGAGGGTCTGAGGGGGTGCTGGATCGTTGGGGGAGCCAGAAGTGATCTTGGTGGTTAATCCATCCAGGCCGGGAATGTCCAGGAGTGGAATTATATCGAGCGTGCAAGAAGCAGAGGGGTCAGGGGTAAGCGGGATTCCAGCTCATTCTTAGCGTCCCCGAATGAGGAATATATGGCCTGGATTTTTTGGGAAAAGAAGATGGCCAAGTCATTACAACGATTTTGAGCGCCTTCAGCAGAGGGATGCTCCGCAGAGGGTGATATAAGGGATTTGACAATTTTAAAAATTTCCTTTGGGGCATTCGCGGCCGCGTTGATTTTCCCTCCATAGAAGGAGGCTTGTGTCGCCTTTATCTCCTGTTTATAGAGTTTTATAGCAGCTCTGTACTCAGCCTTTCTGAGTTGAGAGTGATCATGCCTCCAGGCTCTCTCACGTTTACGGCAGGCTAATTTCATGATTCTAAGGGCAGGTGTGTACCATGGGGCAGCTTTGGGTCTTTTAATGGAATTACAAGAGTGTTTGGGGAGGACTAGGTCAAGGGTACTAGAAATCCAGTTATCAAATTTGTTAGTGGCCGTATTGGGATTTGCTGCCTTCCTAGGTGGATCTCTGGCGAGGGCGGCTTCCCATGCATGGAGGGGAAGGGAGGGCCACTTCCTTCCTCGATGCCTAGCAAGGTAGTGAGAGGAGGAAGGGGGGTTGGTGCGCCAAGTGAAAGGTATTAAAAAGTGGTCGGTCCAGGGTAATGGTATAGGGGTCTCCACCATAAGATCATCCACATTACTGTAGATGTGGTCAAGAAGGTGACCCCTATTGTGGGTTACATGAAAGCCCTTTTGGTATAAATCCATGGCTTGTAGGTTGGAACGGAGATTAGCTGTAGTGTCGTGGGGATCATCTAGATGTAAATTAAGATCCCCCAGCAAAGTAAAGTTGGGCGCAGACAATACGACACTTGCAGCAAGGTCTGTTATTTTAGTGATAAAATTATTAAGGGAGCCAGGTGGACGATAGGCTAGGATGCCAGAAAAAGTGGTGGTGGGGGAAAATTCTAGCGAGAAGTGAAGACTCTCGCAAGATGGTGAGGTGGTAGGGGTGATACGGCATTTATAGCTGTCTCGATATACAATAGCCAGTCTACCACCTCTCCCAGACTGGCGATCCAGTCTTTTAAGCGTGTAGGCTTGGGGGGTGGCCCATACAGTGGTCGGGTCATTAACTGTCTGAAGCCACGTTTCTGTTAGAAAGAGAGCCTCGGGGTTGAGCTCTTCAATCAATATATGCAATTCGGTGTGAGGTTTGGGTAAAGAACGGCAATTGAGGAGAAACATTCTCCATTCCTGAACAAAGGGCGAGTGACAGGTGCGTAAAGGAAGTGGGCTCCAGTTACAGTTTGTACAATGGTATTCGGTGTGAGATGGGAGGAACGAATGACGACAAGACAATTTAGTCGGAGGACGTAGGGCAAAGAGTTATAAGAGAGCGGGAACCCTACCATGGCGAACCTGACCGCAAGTAAGCAGGAAGCGTCTGGACGCGGACTGGCGCAGACTGGCTTCTCTTTGGCGCCTCTTCGGCGCGTCTACGGCGCTACCGCTGCGCGACACCGCTGCGCGGGCAAATGAGGGGCTATGTAGATTGGGCGAAGGGGGAGACTAGCGCGTCAACCCTCCTAAAATGGCCGCCTAGAATGGAGCAACCAGGAAGTGGTACTGCTTGCCTCCCTCCACAACAAACAGCACTGGTTGCTGCGGTGGACCGGGGAGTGAGCGAGCAAAGAACAGGTGATACAATACAATTTTTAAAAAGTCAGGATAAAACAATGAAAACACTTGTAGCAGTCCTTAATCGCTGCCAAGCGCTAGCGCAACGATGTTATTAGGTCAACTATCGAGCGCGACTGGTTCAGACCCTTAAGTAGTGAGGGTGAAGGGGGAGACTAGTTCGTCAACCCTCCTAAAATGGCCGCCTAGAATGGAGCAACCAGGAAGTGGTACCGCTTGCCTCCCTCCACAACAAACAGCACTGGTTGCTGCGGTGGACCGGGGAGTGAGCGAGCAAAGAATAGGTGATACAATACAATTTTTAAAAAGTCAGGATAAAAACAATGAAAACGCGTGTAGCAGTCCATAATCGCTGCCAAGCGCTAGCGCAACGATGTTATTAGGTCAACTATCGAGCGCGACTGGTTCAGACCCTTAAGTAGTGAGGGCGAAGGGGGAGACTAGCGCGTCAACCCGTCAAATGTTAGCAGGTTGCCCTTTTTCCGGGCTCTGGCAGTTCGGCAACTTCCAAAAACTTTGGAGAACCATGATGTGCCTCTGCTGCCGCCAAACTGCTTCAGGGTGGGGTCTCTGTGGTCGTGGCCGCACATAAATATACAAACCAAGATCAACTCCCCAAAGGAAAAAACCCGAGCACACAGGGTTTCGCGGAGCTTCCATATATTTCAGATACCATGACACGTTTTGGCTTAAATGCCTTTCTCAAATGCCAGCGGTGTTACTAATACCACAGTACACGCTTGCCACTCAGACGTTTTTTAACATGTTCAGGCTTACGAAGGTCCTACGTTGTATGTTTAGTGACAGACTTGACCTTACAGCGTGATCACTATACAGCTCCTACACAGATCATACCAGCTTCTGTTCACTCATTCGACGCCGATTTCTTACTAGGACGCCTTACGTGTAATTCACGGACCATTCTCCAAAGAGACGTTTCCATGGCCAACTTTATATTTCTTCTCTCTTGA
Source organism: Lissotriton helveticus (assembly GCF_964261635.1). Taxonomy (NCBI): domain Eukaryota; kingdom Metazoa; phylum Chordata; class Amphibia; order Caudata; family Salamandridae; genus Lissotriton; species Lissotriton helveticus. The sequence goes on from NC_136065.1 coordinate 1,992,370,091, forward strand.
TTCACAACCCGGATAGTGCTCCCAAGTTTATTTTCTGCAGCCTTGATAAAGTCCAGAAGGATGATATATACACATGTCGACTGCATCTGTATCTCCACAGAAAAATACTTGAAAAGACTGGAATAAAATCACGTGTGGATCGCACAAGTTAATTTATCTCGGCGTACCTGTGCTAACCAATCTTCACTATATGGACATATTGTGTGTGCTTCGGTACCAATTGTTGTACAATTGCACCGTAGTAATACACATTTATTAGGGGATTTGCTATCAATAATGTGTTAAAAGGCCAAATTTATGTCACTGCCATTGTTCCTTCATACACACATTTATAAACAGTATGCAATATTGACAGATTTTTGGGATTAACAAAGCATATTTCACGAGGACCAGTAAAATAATTTCTAGATTTTGCAAAAATGATGTCAGAATAGTAACACCCAAACTACTCTGCTTAGTTTTAATCTACATTCTATTCATGAAGGTCAAACAAAACCTGAACATTTTAATTTCAGTCAGTGCCAATTGTTGGTTTCACCTTGCAGAGAACAGTTTCAACATCTCTCCCTTATACAGGCTGGTTGCCAGATTTACTAAGAAGTCAAGTTATCCAGCTGCATTGTGTGAAAGTAAAGAGAGCAGAAAAGCACCATATCTAGTAAGTTGTGACACTGTTTTCCTGTCCCCCTGTGCTGGCGCACTTCTGGCAGTCATGTACCAACGCAGACACCCTTGCACCATACTGCTAGAGTATCTGTGTTGTATAAAGAATATATTTTGTACTGAAAGATGTCCCTTCCAGCACAAAAACTATACATCAAGTCTTTTCCACTTGATATGTATACTATACACTGCATGCAAAGTAGGAAAAACAAGGAGAAATTAAAACTTCTCTTCATTGCACCTGCCTTGAGGAGGCGGAGGATTTTGGAGGAAATGCCTGTCCAGAATTCTTTGTAGATAGGGATTTGCGACAAAGCCAAAGGCTGGTTGACTGGGAACTCACGTGCACCGCACATGGATTGTCCCCTTGACGCAAAGTAAAGCAAGGCAGTATATTGCTCAACTTTGTTTTGCCATCCAATGCAAATCTTGACTGGCGTTGAATAGTATATCCCACCATTACACTTTGCGTCAGGTTTTCATCACAAAAGAAAAGCAAACCTGACACAAAGGTAAATGGGTTTTTACAAAATTTAGTATTTCCTCATTTGTTTATATTACAGATAACGAAACAGTTGATAGAGTTTAATAATTTGAAATAATATTTATTCACAAGTGTTTACGTTAACATAACTAGCCAGCAAAAACGTATTTAATTGAGCTTTGGCCTGTTTGCACTGACAGATGAAGAAAACTTGTCCGTTAAAAGATGCACGAAGAAGTTTCTTTTTTTGTGCTTTTCCTTTTATTAAAACGGTCAAACTTGGATTCATGGTCAATTGTGTTCTTCTACTATATCTGAGTGCCTTATGAGGAAGCTATGTCGAAATGTTCTCATATGTTGTATGAGGCAAGATTGTTGCAGCCACAACCGCATTTCTGTTAATTTTCAAATGGTTTATTGTTCAGTTTTATTCAATAGTGCTATGTCTTTTCCCTTTGAAGAATGAAGGGGATCATTACTTATTAATAATTTAGGTGATCCCTACAATAGCCTGTTTTATGCAGCACAATTTCCACAATCTTGAATTATTTAGGTCACGTTTCTTTGCTATTACAGCCCTATGATACCACTTCATGCTATGTCGAGTGTTCTCCTCTGAAACTATAAAATGTGCCCTTTCTGGAACGTGTGCCATAGCTTTCCAGGATTTCAACTGAGCAATCACCATGTTGAACTGTTACTTGCAATGTGCACCAGACTTTGCTTTGAACGCTGGATTGTGTGCTTATTTATCTCTTTCCTCTGTCTTACAAAAGGGAGTAGATTTATGCTAGCTTATTATTGAACTATATTTTGACTATTGCGAATTTCCTTATGCTATGACCTCTCACAATTGGCTTTATTTGTATGCATTACTGGCGCTGATTTGACAATGACTAACGAGAAATTACTTACCTTCGGTAACAATACATCTGTAAGAGAGATTGATTAGTTATGGATTCCTCACCTTATAATTACCCCCAGGCGCCAGACTGGATCCGGAGAATTTTTTCAACCCCAGTAGCCCTGTGTGTCGATATGTGGTGTCGGTCGACTCTGTGTTAGTCATTGGCCTTGTGGTCACCAGGATGACATTGCAGTATCTTAGACGCCGCCCTTGTGCGCTGACGTCAGTTCTTTACACGACATTCCACGCCAGAAGCGCAGAGCCATGCTAGACACTGACCACCGGTGCACAAAACTAGGGCCCTAAAAGGGAGTCCCTTACACTAGAAGTCAGTTTGCAGAACGGAGAGGATGGGTGGGGCAGTGAGGAATCCATAACTGATCGATATCTCTTACAGATATATTGTTACCGAAGGTAAGTAACTTATTCATCTAAAAGAGACAATTAGTTATGGATTCCTCATCTTAGAATAGAAACCCCAGCAATACCAACCCCAGAGGTGGGTCTGCGAACCAAGTTCACACTAGAAAGTCCTGGAGAACTGAACGGCCAAAGAAGCAGTCTCTCCGGACTTGGCTGTCCAGGCAGTAGTGTTTGGTAAACATGTGCAATGAAGCCCACGTAGCACCCTGGCAGATGTCATGAAGGGGTCCATGTCCCAAAGCAGTAGTAGCTGCCGTCAACCTGGTGGAATGGGCGCGCAGTCCCACTGGAGGTTCCTTTTTCTCTGAGTAGCAGCAGATTTTGATGCAAAGGACGGCCCATCAGGAGATGGTCCGCTTTTGTGCAGCCTGACCTTTCTTGGCACCCACATAGGCAACAAAGAGTGGTGATCCACCCGGAATGGTTTTGTGCGATCCGGATAGAACGAAAGCGCGCGGTTTAGATCCATATGGTGGAGCCTCTCCTCTTTAGAAGGATATGGGCGGGAAGAAGGTGGGCAAAGTGATGGTCTGTCCTATGTGGAAAGAGATAACCGCTTTGAGCAGGAAGTGCGAAGGACAACTTTGTCCGGATGAAGGGCAAGGAAAGGAGATTTAGAAAGTTAAAGCGTGAAGCTCACTCACCCTGCGAGCAGAGGTGATGGCAATTAAGAAAGGCAGTCTTAAGACTCAGAAGCCTTAGAGGTCAGTTATCTAGCAGCTCGAAGGGAGCGCACATAATGTAAGTGAGAACCAGGTTAAAATTTTACTGGGGCATTATGAAAGGGGTTGGAGGAAACAAGTGAGTAATGCCCTTAAAGAAGCGATTTACAATAGGGAACTTGAAAACAGAAGCAGCCAAAAGAAGGATGAAATGGCCAAAATATAGCCTTTGAGAGTGCCCAGAGCAGAGCCCTGCTGGGCCGAAGAAAGAATGAAGAGCAGAACCTCTGAAAGGGGGGCAGAAAGGGGATCCACAGCCCTTGTTGTGCACCATGATACAAACTTGCTCCATCTACAGGTGTATACCATTTTGGTGGAGGGACGCCTGGCTGCCAAGATAGCATTACAGACTTCGGAAGGAAGGTCGAAAGCTGTTAACTGTTGCTGCTCAATCTCCACGCAAGGAGGTGGAGGCTGGACAGGTTCGGGTGGGGTACCGTCCCCTGCTGCTGCGATAGAAGATCCTCCCGAAGAGGGAGTCTGATCGGAGGATCGATGGCCATGTGCAATAGCTCGGGATACCAGACTCTTCATGCCCAATCCAGAACCACAAGAATGACTTGGGCCCTGTCGCACTTGATTTTCTTCAGCACTCAGGGCAGAAGTGTTATGGGCGGAAAGGTGTATAGAACACGGCAACTCAACACGCGCCGAAAAGCATCGCCTAGCGTGTGCCGCCTTGGAAATTCCAACACGCAGAACTGCTAACATTGCGCGTTCTCTGCGGTGACGAATAGATCTAAACCAAGGCCCTCCCCCACTGCTAAAGAGACCTTGCACCACCTCTGAGTGAAGACGCCATTCGGGATCTATCATGCACCTGCAGCTGAGTTCGTCCGCCCTGGCATCCAGGGAACCTGCCAGGTGTTGAACCACCAGGGATATGCCCTGATGTTCCAGCCAAGTTCAAAGGCGGAAAGCCTCTTGACATAGGGTCCACGACCCCAAACCCCCCTGTTTGTTGCAGAACCACATAACAGTGTTATTGTCTGTGCACACCTGCACTCCTCTTCCCCAGACCGAGGGAAGGAATGCCTTTAGTGCAAGACGAATCGCACGAAGCTCCAGAAGGTCTATGTGGAGCCCAGACTCCGCCGGAGACAGGAGGCCTCTGATCTCCGCCTCTCCCATGTGGCCACCCGACCCCAGCCGTGATGCTTCCTTCACCAGAGTGAACTCTGTTTGACCCAATCCTGGTTCGTTTGTAACCACTGCAATTGGAGTGCAGTGCCCTCGGAGATCTGGACGCAATCGGAAAGATTCCCCATATGCTGTGCCCACTGGAACTTCAGGTCCCACTGCAGAGCCCGCATATGCCACCTGGCAGGATACAGGAAGCCATGAGACCCAGTAGTCTCAGGGTCATTCAGACCGAAACCCGGGATAGAGGCTGAAAGATCGGAATGATAGCACAATATCCCAGACTCGCTGCTCTGGAGGATAAGCCCGAAACTGCGCTGTGTCCAGAACCGCTCTGATGACAAGGAGCTTCCGAGGGGGAATCAGGTGAGGCTTCGGCACGTTGATGGTGAACCCTAGCGAAGGCAGGAGGTCGGCCGTAGTCTGGAGGTGGGAAACGACAGCCTACGCGAGCCCGCCTTTAACAGCCAGTCGTCGAGATATGGGAAGACTGGAACCTCTCGTCGAGATATGGGAAGACTGGAACCTCTGATCTGCGCAGATGTGCTGCGACCACCGCCATCACTTTCAGGAACACCTGAGGGGAGTTGGTAAGGCCAAGAGGGAGCATGGTCAACTGACAGTGCTCGTGGCCTACCGTGAACCACACACAGAGGAGACGAGTGCTGGGTTTGGAGCTCTACGCATCGCTGAGCACTCCGCCCTTCTCGAGTGACTGAGAGGTTGCGATTGGGGCCCTAGACCGGGAGCCCTCTGCCCTCCACGAGTGTCTGAGAGATTGCGGCTGAGGCGCTAGACCTGGAGCGCTTCCGCCTGGTTTTGATCAGGACCCGCATTAATGCTTAGGAGGCATGCGGCGAGACCGGAGCGCCTGCAACACAGAGTCCTTTTGCCTAACCCTGCCTCTCACAGGCATGGTGCCAAATGAAAGTAATTGAAGTAGCTGCTCGTTCTAGACACTGAGCGACGAGTATTGTTTGCGGCTTTTGTTTGGTCGGCAGCATTCTGTTGTGTTGGCATGCTGCGAGACATGAGCGCCTGTAACACGGAGCCCTCTAGCTTGACTCCGCCCCTCACGGGCTCTGTTCCAAATGGACAGAATTGAAGCAGGCACTTGCTCTAGATCGTGAACGGTTAGTATTATTCTCAGTGTGTGTTTGGTCTGCCTCGTTTTGTGGGGTTTACACTGTGTTATGCAGTGAGATCCCGATACATGGGGTCTCACACTCGTGGGATTTTCCGCTTGTTCACTAACACAGGCTGCCTCGCCCCATTCCAGAGGCCCGCATCTTTATGATGGAGAACTTACTTGAAGATTCCCACTTATTGAATCGACTGGCAGTAGTTGCCCCGATGCTTGCAAGATGGCGGCTGCAAAGGGTAAGGAAGACAATGTCTGGATTGACTTAAGGGAATCTGTTGTCCATGGTAGGACTAGAGATTTCTGGGCAATAATTGGTAAGGGGTGTGGGTCTAGATTAAGCCCCTCCCCTATCCCTATAGCGGAAGAGGTATGGACCACTTATATTCGGGACCTTTATGCAGGGAATTGTCCTTCTGATACTATCGCCTTTGATGATATTTCAGGTGATGATATCACTATCGGTCTGACTGCGGATGGCCTTATGAACTATCCTTCAGAAAAGGAAATTGAGATGGCCATAAAAAACATGCGTGTCTCCGGGGCAATGGGCCCAGATGAACTCCCCATGACGGTCCTCAAACAGGATCCTGTAAGGTGGAGTAAAATTCTGTACCCCTTGTATAAAGCATGTTTTATGTCTAAAAAGGTACCTGCCTCTTGGAGGGGGAGTATCCTGGTCCCCATTTTTAAGAAGGGAACTAGGGATTGCCCAAGTAACAATCGTTTGATTGCTCTCCTCGACTCAATCGGAAAGGTTTTTGCGAAATGTCTCCTAGGATCCCTCTCCGCTTGGGTTGAGGAGAACAACATCCTGCCGCCTGAACAGACTGGCTTCCGCAGGAACCACGGAAAGTTAGATAATCTTACCGCTCTTCATGTGGTCACGGATAAATATGTACAGGTGAGACGGGGGGCAGTGTATGCAGCTTTTTTAGATTTCTCCACCGCATTCGACAAAGTGGACCGTGGAATGCTGTGGAGAAAATTGGCTGCGCTTGGTCTCCCGTCTTATCTGTTAGAGTTGGTGCGGGCTCTCCATACAGAGACTTGGTGTAGGGTCCTGCTTGGGGGTGAAGGGGGGCTATCTGATCCAATTCCATCGGGTAATGGCCTCAAACAAGGTTGTTTACTGGCTCCCCTTTTGTTCTCGTTATATACGGCTGACCTGCCCGCCGCTTTGTCTGCCACAGAGGGCATCGCCCCATTGGTGGGGGGGACCCCAATATCTTGCTTGATGTATGCCGATGATGACCTTATTCTTGATTTAACCCCTAAAGGACTCTCAAATCGGCTACATGCTCTCCATAGTTATGCTGTGGCTCATTGCATGAAGATTAACATAACCAAAAGTAAAGTCATGTGTATAGTAGGCAAGAAGAGGTGTCGAGCTGCAGATTTTGGTTGGTTTATCGGGGGGCAAAAATTGGAGGTTGTAAAGTCTTATATTTTTTTGGGGAAAATCGTTACGGCTAATTTGAGTGAGAAGCTCCATATAGAGCATTGCTCTCGCAAAGCTCTAGCCCATGGCAAAGGTTTAAACTCACTATACCATGCAACGGGGAAACGGCACTTTCTGATTTTATTGGAAGTGTACAGATCTAAAATCCCCGCAACAATTCTTTATGGCATTGAGTTAATAGAGGTGAAAAAGTGGGACTTCTGCCATAAGATTGAGGGGAAACTCTTAAGATCTCTCTCTTCCCTAAATACCGCCTGCTCTCTAGCCGCCTGCAGGCTCGACTTTGGTCTAAGGAGCAGTTGGGTACAGGGACTATGTGCCCTAGTAAGATGGGTGGCCTGTCTTGCGAGAGCGGAAGTTGGGACACTGAGAGTTCTCCTTAAAAGTGAATTATTGGGGAATTTCAATGAGTTTTCTCAACTTGTTCGTAATTTTAGAAAAGCCGTAACTCTCTTAAAATTAGATGAAACTACTCTTTTTGTGTACTCCCCTCTACAGTTAAAACTTGTTTTAAAAGCAGCCTCTTGGGACCTTTGCTTTCAATCGGATAAAAAGTTAATTCGTGGAAAAAGGAATGTAGATATCCTTTTCGACACCTATCTGATGAAGCATCCACAACCTTATGTGCGATGATCCCTTCCACACGGTATTCGTAGATTTTGGTTCCTTCTACGTTACGACTTAATACCCCTAAATCTCTTGTTATCTAAATGGTATGGTTCCTCCTCTTTGTGTAATCTATGTAATTTGAATATTCAGGACTGTATGCATGTTTTACTGATTTGCCCGGCGCTATGTAAATTGCGCTCTAGATGGATAAAAGTTATTTGTCTCCGTCTCGGCATTGTCACTTTGAATGACTTTCTTCATGCACTTTATCGTCCCCCCAATGAAATGTTCTGCTTCCACATTTTTAATTTTTTTTAAGGTTTTTTAGCTATTTATTAATAATCCATGGAGATGCTTTTTGACTTGCCAATTTTCTACAGTTCTGTTTTGTATGTCAGTTTGTATTTAATCTAGGTATCTTTAGGGCAGACATTGTTTGTATAATGTATTGTATTGTTTGTATTTCTGTATATTTTATGTGGCCCTCTGCCGAGAGCCAAAACATAATAAATAATAAATAAAAAAATTGGCGGCTGCATCTACTCTTCTTGAATAACTTAGGGTCTGCTTTCAGCCTTTTGTTTTAGGCGGTGTAGCAGGAATTTCTGCTCCTACACACAACTGTGCATAGAGACTTGGAACCTCAGTGAATTAGGGTGTGCCAAAAACTCACCTTAGTATCCAAAATCCCCTATCAGACTAGCAATCAGTGTCTCATCGGTTCTTCCATCTCCCAATGATTAGACAACTCAGAACATGGACTTAGAACACCTCAGGTAACGTGGAACACATGAACACTCTTTCGTTATACTATCATACCAGTCCAAAACAAGGAGTAAATGAGGACACGTGCGAGTTTGAGATATTTATTTCTAATGCAGTGTTCTCAAGCGCAGTATCTTAGCGAATATAAGCAAACATATTATTAGCAACAAGGTTATCAGCATAGTTACAATTCCATAAAATAGAAAGGGAGAAAGCATGTTAAAATGCTAAAGGGAAGAAGGCTAAATTGCACCGTACCTTGCTAGTATATTATATTATATTATATCTACAGAAGGTCTCTTTGCGTTTAGATGGGCGGGCCCATACCTCTGGTCTTAGTAGAAAGGGATCACATCTTCCACACCAATTCTCTGCATGCAAATATTCATCAAGTGTGTTTGCATGCTCTGCGCAGTGCATTATTAAACGCGCCAAAAGCCAGAGTTGGCCACAGCTGCATATGTGTTATGTATAAAACGTGCGCTGATCAGACTGCACAACAGCCACTGTGTTGAAATAACCTTGAAGTCCTTGGCACTCACTGTTCAGACATAGCTTACCAAGCAAAGCTGAAAACATATTCTCATGTGAAGCAAAATATTCTGCGATACTCTAAACAATTATAATACTGTGTGCCGTGTGCAAAAGCAGCAGAGAGGAAAAATTGCATTTAAAGCTCATGCTAACTTAACGCAGTGTAATGGCAAAGCCTATCTCCATGACACCATCCCTTGATCCGAGCATGGATAAGATAAGGTTAGATAAGGGGCAAATTTGGGAATGCAGAGTTCAAGAACAATAGTTAGTTTCGTATTTGCACAACAGTGAACAAAAAAATGTTGGAACCTAAAAGATATAGTTCGGGAAAAGTTCAACTTTCAAAAATGTAGACATGGGGCAAAGTCAATAGGTCTGGGCAAAAAATCGATAAACAAAAATTATTAAAAATAATTATCTAATGTCGGTTATAGACGAGAGAGTCTATATTCCAACGACCCAGAACTCCATGCATCGCTGCCAAGGCCATAATCCCTCCACCAGAACAAAGCAGTTCATGAGCAACTAAGGGGCTCATAAGCTGATTATAATCCGCATCAGGAGACACCGTATTGCAGAGACACAAATCCAGGGCCCAGTCGAAATCGCAACTCAGGCAATGAAAGACAGGCTGGATGCATGTAAAATAGGAAAATCTAAATGATAATCCATAAGCCGCACTCAAGGTTGCAAGAGGCAGCACTCCATAGTACTCAAGCATTCGGTTGCGAAGCAGCCCCAGCCGAGACAGCTCTCCTTGTAACAGGATGTGCATCCATTTTGAAATAAACAAAATAGTAACAGCACGCCTGCAGCCAGAGCCAGCAGCAAGGGAAATCCAGCAAACAGGCTGGAAAAAATAGTATGAAAAAATGCTGTAAAGACTCCGAATATAGCTTGAAATGAAGTCACAAGGCCACTACTTACAACATTAAAAAAGTGCGCCAGGCCACTGGTGGAGGATGCGTTAAAGATAGTGTGAATTTACTTACCGAAATGCAAGGGCAAATCAGAATTTATTAAAGCATGCACCTCTGTGCGGGTGTTTGCCACGTGAAGGACAAATGTTTCACGAGCAGATGTGAGGGCAACTTCTTTCTGGGACGATAGCACTCTTATGAGACTCATCTTGTTGAACTCTGCTTTCAAGGTCGGAATCTTAGGCCAGATGGAAACATCAAGCTTCCCATGCGGGGTAGGATACATTACATTTTTACAGCAAACCACCTGCTCACTAACCTTTACGACAAAAGCAATTCCTGCTACTAACCCACAACAATTTTCATTATTTAAAAGTAAATAACTCCCATTTGCCAGTAATGTGAATGTGGGAATGATAGCAGGCACAGGTGTACCTTTCAAAATACAGGCTAAATTAGGCTCATTCTGATTACAAGAGCCATGTAATTGGATATGTCTGCAAATTAACAAGTGATCTGGTGTTTCAGTGCATTCTTCGCCATTCAAATAAACTTCCTTGCCCTCCCTAAGGCATCTATAGGTAAAAGGAAGCGACCAAGCTTCATGGGGATAAGTACTTCCAAGAGGTACATATCTACCATTCGCAAAGTACTTCGTACATCCTTAGAATTTGAACAGAAGAAATAGGAGAGTGATTAACCTGTGGATAAGCCATGTTGCTGAATTGGCTTCAGCCACTGAAAACGGTAAAGGTTCCAACCTCTCAATGTGTAACATAGAAAAGGATGCATCTTTCATTGACAGTAAGCGCTGCTTGTCAGTCAAAATTAAATGGTGCAAACAATGATAACGTATTCATGTAATGCCATGGCACTTTGCCAGCTTTTAGGGTCTGCAAGGTCCAAGCAAACTGCATAATAGAACGCAATTGATTTTGACCATGGTACAAAACAGACACATCTTCTTGCACAATATCAACAACAGAAGACACAATATTATCTAACGTGTAAATGCGGGAAGAAAGTGTGTTTATGCTATTATCCACAACTGCTAGCACTTTTTCTAAATTAGCTTGATCTATAGCTCTAAGGCGGGTAGCTGCCTCAATCTGGGATGTTTTCCAGAATTCGTTATAAACAGCATATATCCATCTTTTAGATCTGCCTTTAGCCAGGCCCTTTTCAAAATCATTCAAATCAACATCGTCAGTCAGTTTAGGTAAGTGCAGCTTAACTGACGCCAAGGTTGAATGTTTGAGCCAATTTAGACATAATTTGCCTACAGAATAGGTAGTCACTGAATGGTCATTTTCAAAACGGGGATCCACCCTGATCTGTGTAAAGCCTGGAGCCAAACCCAGAAAACTATGCTGGCATGAGTCTGCACTTTTGTGCCAGAGCAACCAACCCTTGGGATCCAAACTGGATATGTTAAAGGAAGAATTTAGCAACAGAGTTTGTAACTCTCTGATTGAAAGTTTTGTGACATTATTCCAACCGGAATATTCTTCCAAATCAGGAAAAGAAGGAGCATTTCATTTTTTATTAGTAGCCAATCCAAAGCAAGTTGTCTGTGAAATCGTAGAATTCAAAAACAACATATGGTTCGGGATGAGACATGCACGGAGCAAAGCCTCAGTGCCTTGTACTTGCTAGCTCTTAGAACCCCAAACTGATTGAAGCTCAATGGTTTCCGTCCACAACTCGTAGCCCCCAACAACTAAATGATCTAGAAAGGACTTCGAATACAATATTTTAGTATTGGTAAGTCTAACCTTGGATATGGACTTCTCAGTCATTTTAAAATAAAATGCATTGGGATTTGACTGATTAAAATCGGTAAAATAAGTGAACCTTTTCAAAAAGGTAGCAGAACTGCCTTGCACAGGAGCTGGACAATGTTGCTCACAATAAGAGTCGTCACACTAGGATCAGCGTACTCCAATGCAAGCATCAGAGCACTAAGCTCCGCTAATTGTGCGGTGCAGTCCCCTAAAGTCTGCGTGTGCATGACCTTGGACTTGAATTCATCATTCACCATGGCACCTACCTCAATGGCGCAAGCTGAAACGTACGCGTGTTTAGACCCATGCGCAACTTGCGCTGAACCGTCAGTGTAAATGATACAATGGAAATCCTCCAAAGACCACATAGTCAAAGGCGCAGGATGAATAAATTCATACTGCAGAAACTCCTGCGACTGTAAGAATGCATCAAAAACAAATGTTACATCCGGAGATATCAATGACGCAGCCCATTGTATCCACCACGGGTGCAAAGCTTTAGAATTTGGTACACTGGCTTTCGTCACTGCCTCTAGGGCAGGATACGAGGTAACAACCAACATGTGTTTTCCATGTGACAGTGCTTGTTCCTACCACTGCCGCCTCCTCCACCACCAGTTGATGAGGCCGATGATTCCTGAAAAGAACGAGAGCGTTGTTCAGAAACCTAAAAACGATCAGGTGAGTTTATCGTCGCGCGATCGCACAAGTCATAAACACGTTCTGTAGACACAGGCACTGGAGATGCAGGACGGGACTCCTGGTTCTGTTGTTGTTTACCGTTTCTTTTTTCGGCCAATTTAGCTTTTTAGCCTTGGGCTGTTCGTCCGTTTCTGACTTCGGCCCATGGGGTTGCTTTTTCTCCTTAACAGAAAATGGCTTGACACCTAAACTATTGAGGTCCACGGTCTTATAAGCCGCCACAATAATTCTTGGTAACTGTCGGGGTTTATCGGCATCGGGAACCGCCAGCAAAGCATTAGACACCTGAAAGCTTACTGCATCGCCCTGGACATTCGCAAGTACGAGATCAGAAACTACGTCAAAACTGCTGCATAGGCGCATACCCAATTCAACCGCTGCCTCAGGCCCGTGTTAGTCTTGAACACGTTTATTGACCGTCGGAAGGCCAGTCATTGACGGAGTGCCGAAGCACCTCGTATGCACTGCCGCAAAGATCTTACCCCAAGACTCACAGTCACGAGCCTCAGGAATCAAGTCTTTAGGCAAACTAATTGTTAGAATCCTGTGTTTTTCAACAGGAGTCGTGTTAGAAAATACTGCTTCCAGCTGGTCAAACTTCTCGGCAAGCCAGAAAGGAAAGTCATCCTTATTCGGGGGCCCGCTTGCCCATAACTGCGTTTACCATCACAGGACTAAGCTTCATTCCGCCCTGTCCAGCTGGAAGCACTGCAGCACCCGGGGCACCGCCTGGGAGGTTGCGGGTAATGTATTGTACTAACGACCTAATTACACTAATAGCGACTGTGTGCAACAGTCGTAAATCTGCAACAGCAACTGCTCCATGTCGAGGATGGGGTGTAAATCCAGCTAAAACAGGCCAAGAAGCGTCTGGAATGGACAAAGGACCTAACCTTTTTGTCAGTAAAGTGTGGGGAAGGGCGCCATTAAACCAAACTCAGTGCTGCCAAGCATTAATCGGAACTTCCTGTGTTCTATATGGGATAAATTCCTGCGGCACGGCCGTGGGAGTGTACGTGTCGAACACACCAGAATTTGCGTTCCCAGCTGGGAAGGTCACCCACGAGTAGAAAATCTCAAAACGGGTAAGCCACTTCCGCACTCACCACCATGATAACTGCCATGCCATCCAAGGAGACGTCATAAGCCTACAAATGATTGCGCACCGCAATGCGACTATGCTGCAGTATGTCAACACGAGCCATAAGGACACAGAAAGAAAGTGGTACAAAGAAAATCTAAGTAGCACAACTGGGTAGTAATTCACGGAAACCGTTTTGAAAGATTCAAGCTTGAAAAGACCTATTTAACTATAGGTAAGTTTTGTCCGACACTACTATTATCCGGAAACAATAGTGAAGGGGTTAAGGACTGAATGAAGTACTACTCAAGTGTCATGTAATAAGACCACCAACAGTTGGGCGACATGTAGCAGGGATTTCTGCTCCTACACAGAACTGTGCATAGACACTTGGAACCTCAGTGAATTAGGGTGTGCCAAAAACTCACCTTAGTATCCAAAATCCCCTACCAGACTAGCAATCAGTCTCTCATTGGTTCTTACATCTCCCAATGATTAGACAACCCAGAACATGGACTTAGAACACCTCAGGTTACGTGGAACACATGAACACTCTTTCGTTATACTATCATACCAGTCCAAAACGAGGAGTAAATGAGGACACGTGCGACTTTGAAATATTTATTTCTAATGCAGTGTTCTTCAGCGCAGTATCTTAGCTAATATAAGCAAACATATTATTAGCAACATGGTTATCAGCATAGTTACAATTCCATAAAATACAAAGGGAGAAAGCACGTTAAAATGCTAAAGGGAAGAAGGCTAAATTGCACCTAAATCTTACCCTGCCTTGCTAGTATATTATATTATATCTACAGAAGGTCTCTATGGGTTTAGACGGGCGGACCCATTCCTCTGGTCTTAGTAGGAAGGGATTACATCATCTTCCACACCAACTCTCTGCATGCAAATATTCATCAAGTGTGTTTGCATGCTCTGCGCAGTGCATTATTAAACACGCCAAAAGCCAGAGTTGGCCACAGCTGCATATGTGTTATGTCTAAAACGTGCGGTGATCAGACTGAACAACAGCCACTGTGTTGAAATAACCTCGAAGGCCTCTGCACTCACTGTTCAGACATAGCTTACCAAGCAAAGCTGAAAATATATTATTCTCGTGTGAATCAAAATATTCTGCGATACTCTAAACAATTATAATACTGTGTGCCGTGTGCAAAAGCAGCAGAGAGGAAAAATGGCATTTAAACTTCTAACAAGCTCATGCTAACTTAACACAGTGTAATAGCAAAGCCAATCTCCATGACAGCAGGACGAGACACCAATCTGCCCCGGAAAAAGACCACAAAGGAAGTGGAATAGGACAAAGCACTCACAGCAAATACAGAAACTGAAAAAGGACTACTACCCTATTCATATTGGCCCAGCCAATCGAAAGAGACACAGGCTCTGGCTCTGATATCCACCATGAATGGCGCGGCCATCTTGGACTGACTCCTTCACATTGGATTAGCCCCTAGAAGTCGCTAGTTAACACCCTGCGGTTTCCCTCTCCACATGCACGCAGGTGAGAATTCTTATCTTGACCTCATTATTGCATGCCTCCAGCGGGGCATTTGCCGCTTAAATCTGTATCAACTGAGCCCACTGTTCTTCAATGTCTATGTCAATGTCTATGTCTCACCACTGGCTTCAGTGGCAGAATCTTGTGGGGTCAGAGTGATCTCTTACGCTGATGACACACAATTAGTGTTTTCATTTAGAGATCACTCCGACGCCAGTTTTCTGAATTTCAGACGCTGTCTCAGCAACATCTCGGACTGGATGTCACTCAACACTCACAAGCTTAACTCAGATAAAACTGAGGTGTTGTGTTTTAATCAAAAAAATCCCCCACCACCCCTGCTCTGGTGGCCCTTTGAGTTGAATTCCACTCCTGCTCCGGTGGCTTCTATCAGGTATATGGGATTCTTATTTGATAATGAGCTATCCTGTAAGGTTCAAATTAATAGGGTCACATCTGCTTGTTTTGGTAAACTCGGCATGATCATGAAAATTCTTCCTTTTCTTCCTGCGGATGCTCGGCGAACCATTATCCACGCCCTTATAACATCTCATCTGGATTACGCCAACAGCCTGTATGTCGGAGCACTGGCATATTTGGTAAAACATTTGCAGATCGTGCAGAATGCGGCAGCAAGAATGATTTGTAACATCCCATATCGCTACTCAATTTCTCCCCTCTTGAAAAAATTACATTGGCTGCCTGTGACTAGCCGCATTCAGTTTAAATCCCTGGTCCTGGTATTTAGAGCTGAGCTGGGTCAGGGGCCAGCCTACCTTATAGCCAGACTGAAGCATGCCCAGTCCTCCCACTCTCTTAGATCAAATCATCTTTTCCTCTTACGCACTCCCCGTTTTCGCCGTTCCAGAATGGGGGGCAGAGCATTTGCAGTTATCACGGCTCAAGCCTGGAACAACCTGCTACTGTCCCTCCGTTTGGCCGATTCGGAATTCTTATTTCAACACAATTTAAAAACCTGGCTGTTTACCAACCCTTAATTGCATAGAGACATTAACAAATGCTTGTTGATCGCAGCACCGGGACACCCCAAATGGGGGTAGCTGCGCGCTATATACGTTTCTACATAATAATGATAATAATAATACTCCACCCTACCTATCTATCATAAATCGACACCCACATTCCTGTTGTTTTAACACCTCCTCAACATCTCACGCCTACCCTCTACCTATCCAAGCCCATCCCCCTCACAGCATAGGCCCCCGCACCTGTTCCAATCCCACAACCACGCATAACGCCCCATACCACTCTATCCCCACCAACAAGCGTCAATCCCACTATGGAATGCACAGGCTTACACACCTACACATAAATTACCCTCCCAACCTTTCGGAAAAAAAGCAGCCAAACGATTTAAACACAATTTGTTAAAATCACACCCAAAACTCCTATCTCAGACCCCTACCTCTCAACAAACAAAGGGTACATTTCCATTGACGTGATTTTCTACACCAAAAGAGCAGCACAATGGAGGAAAGCCTTCCTCGCCCTGTTCTCGATCTCCTCTACCAGGAAAACTGTGCATGGTCTCACAATTTCTATCTCCCCCCCTCCCCAATCTATAAAGCCGCAGCAACAATCACCATCTATCACAATGGGATCATCCTCATGCAATCATCAGATCGAAGATTAAACTTGCTGGATAACACCTTCCCCATCAGCAAGGACAGAGTATTAAACCCCTAACCTACCTCCCATGTGGCTCCCACCACTAGCACACACCCTAACACCCCCCATAATTCCCAGTCTAGTCACTCCTATCTGATGACACCTTCACCATCTACATCCAATGCCAGGACTACCCCCTCTTCCCTTCCTGATTCTGTTACAAGACACTCCCCTCTTATTACACTACCAACATTACACCCATTCCAGATTCAGCAGCCACCCTTGTAAATGACATACACCCCCCCAATTCCAACCGTTCCACCTGCAAAACCTACACTCCCATGACCACATCCATACCTCACATCCCGGCGTTGTATACATTGATGACCCCCACCAGTCCACCCCTCCCCGCTCCAGATAAGCAACCAGGCAGGAGGCAACACAACAACCCAGACTACATGTTACCCTCATAGTATCTAAGGTACACAAGTACACCTCCCATACCCACAATCCAATCATCAAGCATGCTACCACCTTCACCAGACCCAAGACTTGCAGAGATTCTACTCTCTCTAAGGCAAGTCAAAGAGGACCTACATGTTCTATGTGATTTGCTTCTTCACCAACCCTTGACCAATAGACCCTAGAACAAGAAACCAGGACAAACGTCCATACTCACCCCGAAACTACTGCCCCCTAGGTGGGGATCCGGTCCTCACCACTATCCTACAACCTGCCCAATCCGAAGGACCAATCCCCTATCAGATAAGGACTTACTCTCCCTAATGCGCTCCTATTAGCTCCCACAACCCACCCTCAACACAATGCTTCCAGACGACTTCCACAAACATTCCCGAATCCAAACTATTCCTTCCAATACTCACAGATTCCCGAAACATAATCCTAGAAGTATTGTCAAAAACAACCTTAGACAAGTTCCCCTTATAGAGTACCCCAACTCAACCCTCATCAAGCCCAGTCTTAAATGTATACTGCTAAACTGTAAATCTGCCCAAGACATGCTGCTGATTTGGCTGACCTCATACTTACGCAACCGGACCTATCAATCCTGACCGAAACATGGTTAAATGAATATTCTATGCCCATCCTCGACATACTGGTACCCCCGAACAACGACATCATCAGACTAGACAGATTGGATAAGCCAGGGGGTGGTATTGCCTGCATACATCAGAACAATCTCTAAGTGAACTCTCCAATATTCCGCGCTTGTGAATACCTATGCTTAGACATCACTAGCAATAACAAACCAGTTTGCTCTCTGCAACCGCTCTATCATCCACCAGGTGATAACCTCACCTTCATTGAACATCTCGTGGACATTGTTTCTACTAATGCCGGACAACAAAATACCCAAATATTTCTCCGAGACTTCAATCTTCACTGGAATGACCCTAATGGTTTAGCGGTCAATAGTCTCAAAATCTTCATCTCTGACCCATCCCTCACCCAAATCTGTAACAGTCCCACACATGATAAAGGATCAATCCTTGACTTGGTCATCTCTAAGGCCGATTCAATTCAGCTCGATAAGATCAGTCCATGTGATTGGTCAGACCATCACATCATCACTTTCTTCAACAACGAAACAGTGAAACTGAACTCTGCTCAACCCACAGGGATCTGAAAAATATCAATGTGGACCTCATCACAATCTCCAGCTCCAACATCCTTCTTTCCCCAGTAGGGCTATCCGAGGTTCAAGATCTCACCAACCGCTACTTCAATTCCATGAACATGGTATTAGATGAGGTCGCCCCCCCTACAACTGAAGAGAGTCTCCATAAAAGATTCAAAACCCTGGCACGATGGAAGACTCCATGAGGACAGACGATCCTTAAGACTAATTGAGCACAAATGAAGATCTGCACCATCCGCCAACCACCTCAAGCTGCTAAGAATGAAGAGAAACGCTTACTACAGAAAGATCAGACTATCTAAAGCAGACTTCAGTCATCAACTAGACCAGACCAAAAATCGTCCTCAAAAACTTTTCAAGCTAATCAAAACACAATCTAAGGATGCACCTCACACCACCCAAACTAACACAGGTTCACTACAAAACTGCAAAGCGTTTGCCTTCTTCTTCTCTCTAAAGACCGAAAATATAAAGAAGGACCTACTTAACGATTTAATCACACATACTAACTCACGTATTGACTCTTCATCATCCCTTTCAGGAGTCCCACACAGGAGCTCACCAATACTCAACCTAAAAAATAATGCATCTTGGTCCTCCTTCAAGACCTACAGTGAAGAAGCTATACTCAAAATTATCATGGCTGTAAATCCCCCCCAATCACTTCACTGACCCTCTTCCAGCTAACTGCTTAAAAGTCTCATCCCACTGCTACTGCCTCTTTGGACCAAGATTTCAAATACATCTCTCCTTCAGGGAACCATCCCAGAAATCCTTAAATCCTGGCAGGTATCCCCCATCCTAAAGAAACCAACAGTTGACCCCGCGGACTTAAACAATTACTGCCCAATATCCAACCTCCGTACCCTGGCAAAACCTTTACAAAAATGTGTACACCTTCAGCTTGAAAAACACAGACCACTATAATCTCCTCAACCAATTCCCATGCGGCTTCCGTGCAGGGCACAGTACCGAATCAGCTGTGACCCACATAATAGATGATGCACTACAAATCCTAGACCAAAACGAATCATGCTTACTTATCCTGCTCGACTTTTCTTCGGCGTTCGACACTGTCAAACACCACAACCTGCTAGACCTTCGGAAATATAGAATGGGATTATCCGGATCTGTTCTAAATTGGTTCACCTCTTTCCTCCAAAACAGATCACAACGATTCAAGGTTAATTAGTCCCTGGCCAAAACCGTCCCCGTCGGCTTAGGAGTCCCACAAGGATCAGCCCACTTTTCAATTTATTCATGGAACCACTCATCGAAATTCTCAATGCCTCGAACATGCAGTATCATATGTACGTAGACGATACACAACTATAATTACAGATCCATTCTCTTGAAGACATCATATCTCTCAATACAACTCTAGAAAAAACTCAGACCTGGCTGGCCGAAAACCATCTAAAACTGAATACCCTCAAAACCGAATTCCTCCTAATCGCTCCTCCCTCCCAAGTAACCATAATTCAAGGCTGGATCAAACACATTGGAAAATACAACTGTAATAGGAGGGTCAAGGGGACAATATTTACCGACCTCTCAAGTCCACACCCCTACTTGAATCATTAGTAACAACAAACAAGAACTTTGAGGTCTATCAAATGAAGGAGAGGTGACCACGAGAAACTGGCCCACACCTCTATCACGACTAACGGTGAGGGTCCATCAGTGATGAAAGAGTCCTATCAGCCCACCCATTTGGCGGAACATCGTCATCTAGGACCTTAACAGCAGGTGCTTATATGGCCAAGCTCCAATGTACTTGCTTGATGCCAACAGTTCCCATGCTGTAAGAAGATGAGTCCTCACTGCGAGTGGTACTGATAGGGTGCAGTGCTCAAGAGAAAGTGCGTGGTTAAAATGGCGGTCAAGGTAGAAAAAATATTTTTATTGATATCTCCCTGGACGTCAGATTAAAACAGATGTGGCAACAGTGTGACAATATCACTGTCAGGTAAGCATCTAAGAATTAGGCCAACATGTTTCTGCCTTTGGTGTACAGTTTTACAGGCATTCGTCAGGGCCAAGCTGTAAAAAACGGCTACTGCAACATCTATTGTGTTCACTATATAGAAGAAATTAGAAAATTAATAACAAACTATATGGCACGGTTGTTATGGTAAGTTGAATCATGTGGCTAAGTTAGCCACCCTACCGTATCTGGTAAATCAACCATGTAGAAATCAATCCTTTCCTACAAAAAATGAGAAAAAAATATTGTATACATTGCGCAAACTTTTGTATCAAAGAGGTGTGGAGGTCAAGTTCACGTGGTGTTGATACACTTCTAGCGACAGCTCAATGAGAGCCAGTCAACAACATGACTAAGATGAAGTCTAAATCAGGTAATCTGAGAAATATAATATTTGAAGAGAAGAACAACTCACCCAGCACTGTGTGGGAGTCAAGCCTCACCTCACCCGGCAACGGCTCGGATAGAGAGGCCCCGCTCTGTGAAACATACGGGGAAAGACAATTTCAGCATTTGATAAGTGTCAGCCACAGTGTATGTAATGATATCTAAGGACAATCATAAAACTTGGTTTTTAATTTGCAGGCTCCATATCCCAACCCAACGACGGCATAAAGGAGGTGGGGTCGCCCGCAACTATGGTATATGATGTTCATTACCTCGGATCATCATGCTGGTAGACAGCTATTCAAGGTAGAGTTTTGGACTTGTATAGTAAAAATTTCAAAAAGATGCTCCTGTTATGATATCAGCCAAGGGGAGGGGGGGACATGTAATGTCATGCAACCTCTACCCATTAACTGCTAGTTATATAGTATAAGAAGTCATCTATAACTACAAACAGGGTGTAGATACAGGAAATATGCCCACAAACGAGTAGAACGCCGCATAAGGAACAGAGCTACCAGGGGATGACCTTACCTGTCCGTCGGTACCTCCAAGTGTGACCGGAACCGAAGGGGAGGCGCCGACGGACAGGAAACAAAGAGCTTAAATACCCACGTTAATTGGGTAATAAGACGCTAATACGCCACACTTGCGAGACACTGACAGCGTCTGCGCAGTGCGCATCCAGCGTCACAGCGCATGGTGTAGTAACTAGTATCATTTGTGCACGCCTGCGCACTCGAGTCAAGCCCCGGAGCCATCGTAACCCCTGAACACTTGCTGACGGAGCTTCGCGCATTCGTTGGTGTGAAATGAAGCGTACACACCCTGACGCATGCGTGAACGACATGCAATACATCCTTCCGAATCGCTATTAAGAGAGAGGAACAGCGCCTGTGCGAAGACAGAGACACTGCCATAAACAGTTTTGGCCGATCTGTGTGTCTCCACAAGCACGCGCAAACTGTCTCACAGCCTACATAGAAAGACTCTAATGTGGCTACTCAGTTAAGAGATTTAGAGGCGTGATGGTAATAGTTGCAATGTATTCCTTCGTCCAGCCCTTACGAATCGAGTGAATGCAAAAGGGGGCTAACATTATCAGTGGTGTTATTTATGCTCTGACCAGGCGTGTAACTGCCTAATATAGTGTTAAATGAAAAATATATATACACTAATGATCTATGAATGTTATATTTCAAATAATGATCACCTTAAGTGTTATTTAGAATTAAGCACCCCAAAATGACTCACAAAGATGAAATTTAATGAAAAAGTCTCAGTGCAACTTCTATAGTATACATCTACACTAAGTTATTATCAAAACTGATGTTTACAAGGTGTTGTATGCGTCTCGGCCAATTTCCCAGAGGGCTCCAGGTTTCTGCTTATTATGTAAATAAGTTTATAAGAAAATAAACTTGGTGTATGGGATAGACCCAAGCAGATGGTGTAATTCATCTCTAGATGAACAAATGCTGGTTCAATACGGAGTCTCAACACTGCCATCCAATGTGGCTGAAAAGATGTAATTCATAGTGAGATCCAGGGTATGTTATCGTTCAGACCCAAGACATCCGTCTTGAGTTTATAAATCCAGCGTTGTTCTCTGACGAATAGGAAATGTGACACATCTGTCACGTGTGGTGGAATAAATGGTCGCTCCAGGACAACCCATTTCATTTCGTCAGCCTTATGTTTCTGGGCCAGGAAATGATTCGTGAGGCGGGTGGATTGTTTGTTGCACCGGATGGTGCTTTTATGCTCACTTATCCGGAGCTTGATTTTCCTGGTGGTGTGTCCGATGTAAATCAGTTTACAGGGGCATGTTATCATGTAAATCAATTTGTCTGAGTTACAGTTGGTGTGGGTATTTAACCTCCACGGTCTTTCTGTCCCTATGTCTACTGTCAAAGTTTTACAAGTTTGGGGACAGACTGCGCATCCCCCGCACGGGTAATGACCTCGTACTGGTTCGGTATTCCACAGAGTATTTGTGTCTTTTTTCAGAAAATGCCTGGGCCTCGTGTGTACGAGGTTATCCCGAATGTTATAGCTTTGTTTAAAGGCAAAAAGAGGGCGCGGAATATTCCCCGTTGCTGTATTCAGTATCTTCCAATGTTTGAGGATTATTTTCTTCACTTCATTGGAACAGGTATTGAAAGTATGTACCATGGTTATACGATCAGTCGGTGTCTGTATGCTCTTGGGTTCTAACAGCGCCTCTCGATTATTGTTGGCAGCTCTTTTATAAGCACGCCGAACGAGATGGTTGGGGTAGTGTCGTTCTCTTAGCTGGGCTGTCAGATCTTTAGCATGCTGTTCGTACAAAGTCTTCGAGGAACAGTTCCTCCTAACTCTTAAGAACTGACCTACTGGGAGGTTGTCTCGGAGTGCCTGAGGGTGGAAACTCTGGTAGGACAGCAAGGAGTTACGTGACATAGGTTTACGGTAAAGTTCACTGTGCAGGCCTCCTATTCCTGCCTGGATCAGAATGTCCAAAAATGGAAGTTTTACATTACTTGAATCCATTGTGAAATTCAGGAATTGATTCCGTGAATTGAGCCACGTGGGGAACTGTCCTACTTCTTCAGTTGAGCCTCTCCAGATGACTAAAACGTCATCGATGTATCTTTTCCAAAGTAATACATGATGTCGAAAAGGGTTGTTCTGGTGGAGAACAAAATCTTGCTCAAACTGGTGCATGTATAGGTTGGCTAAACTGGGGGCAAATACACTCCCCATCGAGGTCCCAGAGACCTGTAGAAAAAGTTCATCTTCATATTGGAATTTTTTTTCCGTCATTGCCAACCTGGCGCATTCCATGATAAAACCTGCTGGTGTGATAGTGTTCAGTTCTCTCGATTCAAGAAGTGCCCTTACGCAGTCCAGTGTCTCCTGCTGCGGAATACATGTATATAAAGACTCGACATCGAAACTGACTAGAAGGTCAGTCTCAATGTCGAATTCTACTTCCGCCAGTAATCTCAAAACGTCACTGGTGTTCTTCAGATAGGTCGGAGTCTCTGCGACGATTGGTTTCAAAAAGAAGTCCACAAAGGTGGATAGCGGCTCTAACAGGGAACCTATTCCTGATATAATTGGTCGTCCTGGAGGTGGCCTCTTGTCTTTATGTATTTTTGGCAGGCAATAGAAATAAGGTGTTACAGGATGTGGAGTATTCAAAAATCTCGCCTCTAGAGGTGTAACCCAGCCTTCACTCGATGCTTCTTCGATGAGACATTTGATCTCATTGGATAACCTTGTCGTGGGATCCTCTGTGAGTCGGCGGTAAGCTCTTGTATCGTTAAGCTGTCTGCGACACTCAGTTCGGTAGGTATCTGTGTCCATCAGTACAATTGCCCCACCCTTGTCAGCAGGTTTAACTGTCAAGGATGCATCTTTGGCCAAAACCATCAGGGCAGTTTTTTCAGCTTTCGTAACATTCTGATAGATGTTCCGCCTTGGTTGACTGAGGTTATTAATGTCATGAGTAACTGCTTGTTCAAAAGCAATCACTCGTGCTGGCACCTGATGACTCATCGGAGTATATGTAGATTTAGGTCTAAGGCCAGTGTTGCGATCCAAAGATTCCATATTCTCCGCCTCTTGGTCGGTGTTAAAAAAGAAGTGGAGACGTATCTTCCGATAGAAGTACTCTAATTCTCGTCTCAATGTAACCCATTTACATCACCGACCGCCGACTCACAGAGGATCCCACGACAAGGTTATCCAATGAGATCAAATGTCTCATCGAAGAAGCATCGAGTGAAGGCTGGGTTACACCTCTAGAGGCGAGATTTTTGAATACTCCACATCCTGTAACACCTTATTTCTATTGCCTGCCAAAAATACATAAAGACAAGAGGCCACCTCCAGGACGACCAATTATATCAGGAATAGGTTCCCTGTTAGAGCCGCTATCCACCTTTGTGGACTTCTTTTTGAAACCAATCGTCGCAGAGACTCCGACCTATCTGAAGGACACCAGTGACGTTTTGAGATTACTGGCGGAAGTAGAATTCGACATTGAGACTGACCTTCTAGTCAGTTTCGATGTCGAGTCTTTATATACATGTATTCCGCAGCAGGAGACACTGGACTGCGTAAGGGCACTTCTTGAATCGAGAGAACTGAACACTATCACACCAGCAGGTTTTATCATGGAATGCGCCAGGTTGGCAATGATGGAAATTTTTTTCCAATATGAAGATGAACTTTTTCTACAGGTCTCTGGGACCTCGATGGGGAGTGTATTTGCCCCCAGTTTAGCCAACCTATACATGCACCAGTTTGAGCAAGATTTTGTTCTCCACCAGAACAACCCTTTTCGACATCATGTATTACTTTGGAAAAGATACATCGATGACGTTTTAGTCATCTGGAGAGGCTCAACTGAAGAAGTAGGACAGTTCCACACGTGGCTCAATTCACGGAATCAATTCCTGAATTTCACAATGGATTCAAGTAATGTAAAACTTCCATTTTTGGACATTCTGATCCAGGCAGGAATAGGAGGCCTGCACAGTGAACTTTACCGTAAACCTATGTCACGTAACTCCTTGCTGTCCTACCAGAGTTTCCACCCTCAGGCACTCCGAGACAACCTCCCAGTAGGTCAGTTCTTAAGAGTTAGGAGGAACTGTTCCTCGAAGACTTTGTACGAACAGCATGCTAAAGATCTGACAGCCCAGCTAAGAGAACGACACTACCCCAACCATCTCGTTCGGCGTGCTTATAAAAGAGCTGCCAACAATAATCGAGAGGCGCTGTTAGAACCCAAGAGCATACAGACACCGACTGATCGTATAACCATGGTACATACTTTCAATACCTGTTCCAATGAAGTGAAGAAAATCATCCTCAAACATTGGAAGATACTGAATACAGCAACGGGGAATATTCCGCGCTTTAAACAAGGCTATAACATTCGGGATAACCTCGTACACACGAGGCCCAGGCATTTTCTGAAAAAAGACACAAATACTCTGTGGAATACCGAACCAGTACGAGGTCATTACCCGTGCGGGGGATGCGCAGTCTGTCCCCAAACTTGTAAAACTTTGACAGTAGACATAGGGACAGAAAGACCGTGGAGGTTAAATACCCACACCAACTGTAACTCAGACAAATTGATTTACATGATAACATGCCCCTGTAAACTGATTTACATCGGACACACCACCAGGAAAATCAAGCTCCGGATAAGTGAGCATAAAAGCACCATCCGGTGCAATAAACAATCCACCCGCCTCACGAATCATTTCCTGGCCCAGAAACATAAGGCTGACGAAATGAAATGGGTTGTCCTGGAGCGACCATTTATTCCACCACACGTGACAGATGTGTCACATTTCCTATTCGTCAGAGAACAACGCTGGATTTATAAACTCAAGACGGACGTCTTGGGTCTGAACGATAACATACCCTGGATCTCACTATGAATTACATCTTTTCAGCCACATTGGATGGCAGTGTTGAGACTCCGTATTGAACCAGCATTTGTTCATCTAGAGATGAATTACACCATCTGCTTGGGTCTATCCCATACACCAAGTTTATTTTCTTATAAACTTATTTACATAATAAGCAGAAACCTGGAGCCCTCTGGGAAATTGGCCGAGACGCATACAACACCTTGTAAACATCAGTTTTGATAATAACTTAGTGTAGATGTATACTATAGAAGTTGCACTGAGACTTTTTCATTAAATTTCATCTTTGTGAGTCATTTTGGGGTGCTTAATTCTAAATAACACTTAAGGTGCTCATTATTTGAAATATAACATTCATAGATCATTAGTGTATATATATTTTCCATTTAACACTATATTAGGCAGTTACACGCCTGGTCAGAGCATAAATAACACCACTGATAATGTTAGCCCCCTTTTGCATTCACTCGATTCGTAAGGGCTGGACGAAGGAATACATTGCAACTATTACCATCACGCCTCTAAATCTCTTAACTGAGTAGCCACATTAGAGTCTTTCTATGTAGGCTGTGAGACAGTTTGCGCGTGCTTGTGGAGACACACAGATCGGCCAAAACTGTTTATGGCAGTGTCTCTGTCTTCGCACAGGCGCTGTTCCTCTCTCTTAATAGCGATTCGGAAGGATGTATTGCATGTCGTTCACGCATGCGTCAGGGTGTGTACGCTTCATTTCACACCAACGCATGCGCGAAGCTCCGTCAGCAAGTGTTCAGGGGTTACGATGGCTCCGGGGCTTGACTCGAGTGCGCAGGCGTGCACAAATGATACTAGTTACTACACCATGCGCTGTGACGCTGGATGCGCACTGCGCAGACGCTGTCAGTGTCTCGCAAGTGTGGCGTATTAGCGTCTTATTACCCAATTAACGTGGGTATTTAAGCTCTTTGTTTCCTGTCCGTCGGCGCCTCCCCTTCGGTTCCGGTCACATTTGGAGGTACCGACGGACAGGTAAGGTCATCCCCTGGTAGCTCTGTTCCTTATGCGGCGTTCTACTCGTTTGTGGGCATATTTCCTGTATCTACACCCTGTTTGTAGTTATAGATGACTTCTTATACTATATAACTAGCAGTTAATGGGTAGAGGTTGCATGACATTACATGTCCCCCCCTCCCCTTGGCCGATATCATAACAGGAGCATCTTTTTGAAATTTTTACTATACAAGTCCAAAACTCTACCTTGAGTAGCTGTCTACCAGCATGATGATCCGAGGTAATGAACATCATATACCATAGTTGAGGGCGACCCCACCTCCTTTATGCCGTCGTTGAGTTGGGATATGGAGCCTGCAAATTAAAAACCAAGTTTTATGATTGTCCTTAGATATCATTACATACACTGTGGCTGACACTTATCAAATGCTGAAATTGTCTTTCCCCGTATGTTTCACAGAGCGGGGCCTCTCTATCCGAGCCGTTGCCGGGTGAGGTGAGGCTTGACTCCCACACAGTGCTGGGTGAGTTGTTCTTCTCTTCAAATATTATATTTCTCAGATTACCTGATTTAGACTTCATCTTAGTCATGTTGTTGACTGGCTCTCATTGAGCTGTCGCTAGAAGTGTATCAACACCACGTGAACTTGACCTCCACACCTCTTTGATACAAAAGTTTGCACAATGTATACAATATTTTTTTCTCATTTTTTGTAGGAAAGGATTGATTTCTACATGGTTGATTTACCAGATACGGTAGGGTGGCTAACTTAGCCACATGATTCAACTTACCATAACAACCGTGCCATATAGTTTGTTATTAATTTTCTAATTTCTTCTATATAGTGAACACAATAGATGTTGCAGTAGCCGTTTTTTACAGCTTGGCCCTGACGAATGCCTGTAAAACTATACACCAAAGGCAGAAACATGTTGGCCTAATTCTTAGATGCTTACCTGACAGTGATATTGTCACACTGTTGCCACATCTGTTTTAATCTGACGTCCAGGGAGATATCAATAAAAATATTTTTTCTACCTTGACCGCCATTTTAACCACGCACTTTCTCTTGAGCACTGCACCCTATCAGTACCACTCGCAGTGAGGACTCATCTTCTTACAGCATGGGAACTGTTGGCATCAAGCAAGTACATTGGAGCTTGGCCATATAAGCACCTGCTGTTAAGGTCCTAGATGACGATGTTCCGCCAAATGGGTGGGCTGATAGGACTCTTTCATCACTGATGGACCCTCACCGTTAGTCGTGATAGAGGTGTGGGCCAGTTTCTCGTGGTCACCTCTCCTTCATTTGATAGACCTCCAAGTTCTTGTTTGTTGTTACTAATGGATCAAACACATACCAGCACTCAACTGCCAACCACTTATCGACTCAGCAAAATTACTGGGAATAACTCTGGACAGAAAGCTAAATATGCAGAAACACATCAGATCAGCACCGCAACAAAAGGAGCAAACTTTCAGATCAACACATTGAGAAAACTAAAACCTTTCCTGTCCGAAAAGGACCTCAAATTGGCAGTAGAGGCTCTAGTTGTCCCAAGAGTGGAATAAGGGAGTGCCTCTCTGCGGCCTTCCCAGATCCTCAACGGTCCCTCTAAGAACTTCAAACAACACAGCAGCTAGACTTATTACTGGCTCCAAAAGAAACTTCCACATTTCCCCAGACCTAAGATCCCTTAACTGGCTAGCCTTCGAAGCCAGAATTCTACTAAAAATTGCATGCATGACCCATTAAGCCATTCATCACAAGACTCTCAGCTATCTGGCAAAGAAACTGGTGCCTTCACGTAGTAACAGAGCGTCAAAAAGTGCCAGTAGCCTCTTACTGAAACCACAAAGATTCATCAAGAAGAAAACATACAACCAAGACTCCTCGGGGATGGCACCTTGGATCTGGAATGCTCTGCCCCCAGAAACTAGAGGGAATGCCTCTACTGCATCTTTCAAAAAAATCAGTGAAATCTCTTCTCATTACTAAATTCACTTTACCAGGGTTATTGCAATTATAGGACTCTTGATGTGTATGGAACTTTATGTTGTTTACTATATGCCTATGTGTCTTCGACATTTACCTTGTAAAGCGCTCTGATACCCCCAAGGGTCTTGTTTGCGCTACATAAAACCCTCAAAATAAATAAATAACCCCTGACCTACTTCTGGGGTAGGAACGCGCTTGATGGCTCCCTTGGCCAAGAGAGCCGTAACTTCCTGTTGGAGAAGGGCCAGGTGATCCTCAAAATCGCAATGGAATTGAAGTGGTAAGGATGGTGGGGTAGGCTAGTGGGGGGAGGGAGGGGGAAGCCCCCTAGGGCTATCAGCAAAGCCCACCTTTCTGAAGTTATGTTGAGCCAGTGGAGGAGGTGATGACGAATCCTGCCGGCCACTGGCGATTGATGGGCCTGAAAGGTCGGACTAGGAGTGTTTGGAGGCTGCTGCAGAGGGCCCCCCAGCAGTGGGATGCACGTCCCTGGCAGCGCAAAGGCTGGACAGCTTGCGCAGGCATGTGGCTCTGGGCGGAACGTGGCGAGCACCCCTTCCGTAGCCACAAAGGGGCGGAAAGCAGACTGCGCTGGGTGGGAGGTGGAAGCAAGGCCTAAGGATCTGGCTGTTGCCCTAGAATGCTTAAAGCGCTCAAGGGTGTTGTCTGCCAAACAGGTGACAGCCATCGAAGGTCATGTCCACAAGTGTTGCTTGGACATCACCCGAAAAGCCAGTGGACGTCAACCAGGCATAGCATCTCAGCACTACTGACGTGGAAACCGTCCTTCCCAGTGAGTCTGCAGTGTCCAGCCCACACCAAAGGTGAACTTTGCTGCATCTCTCCCTTCGGCAACAGCACGAAAGAGCATGACCTGGGTCTCCTCCAGGCACTGCGCAACCGTGTCCCACACAGAGTGGGAGTAACGGCCCAAGAAACAAGCGTTGTTCGTAAGTTGGAGGAAGAAAACATCTTCCCAAGGGGATCCAGCTTCTTGGAATCCCTATCAGGTGGTGCGTTAGGGAATGCGCCCTTGGAAGTTGAGGCTTGAACCACCAAGCTCTCAGGGGTGGGGTGTTAGGAGAGGAAAATGGGGTCACCTGGACCGGGCGGTGGTGTTGGGAAATCCGATCCACAGGAGCCCCTGTGTTGGGCTTGGACCAGGTGCCCAAAAGGATGTCCTTGAATGCCTCATTGAACGGCAGCAGGGGCTCCAAAGAGGCCGCTGCTGGCTGAATTACCTCAGTCAGGTGGTTAGTCCTGACTGCCTCCGTAGGATACTAGAGGTTGAGGGCCTCGCCCGCCCTAAGTAACACCACTGCGTAAGATGCACCATCCTCCGTAGCCATGGTGAGGGGAGAAAGCATGCCCAGGGCTGGGATGTATCCAGACCACTGGCCTTACCCAACTCCTCGCTCTAGTCCGGTTCTTCCAACTGGTCTGCTAGAGGGTCCACATACCTCTCCCATTCCTCCTCACCCTCCTATGGTGGCCAATAAGGGCGATAGGAAACACCAGGGGAGAACAATGGTACAAAATTAGCGGTCAGCGCCAGTCCCGACGTTGGCCGACTTAGGTCTGCATTCTTGTCTACATCGAGGGGGAGGCTGGGGTCGACGTCGACTGGGGACACAACCGGCAGCGGAAGTGTCGTCACTGGATTCGGCACCAGAGGTGTCACAGGGTTGACCGACACCGATCCGGATCCAGGCCTGGGGCCCTGTGGTGCCGGAGCCAAAGCCACTGGCATCGAAGGCCTAGAACCCCCAGTCGAATCTGTGGGCCCGACGGCGGAGTGGGGCTGCCCAAAGATGGAAAGCAAGGCTTTGTAAAATCTTTGAAGCTGGGCAGTGGTACCTCCAGCTTCCGGAAAGGGAGGGGAGGCCGGAATTGACCCAACAGGCTCCGCAGACAGAGCCAGACAACTACCTTCTGCTTCCTACGTTGGTTCTGCTAACAGACCGGGAGAGAGCGAAGAGTGACGATGCTTCTTCTTCGCCTACTTTTTGTGCTTCAACTTACCCGAAGACAAAGACTAGGAAGAAGAGTGATGGTGGTGACGACTCCGCGACCGGTCCCATAACCTCCCTCTCGACCGAGACCTCGAACGGCAGTTGGAGCAAGACTTCGGGTCGTGGTCGCGCTCAAAGCACCAAAGGCACACAAGGTGTGGGTCCATAACCAAAATCAGTTTGTGACAGGAGTCAAAATCCCTGAACCCGGTTTGAGGACAGGACATCCCTGCGAACACCAGGAGTCGAAGGACTCGAAAAGATGTTGACAAAAAGGAGAGTCAAAAAGTGACTCGAGGTACCGCTCTCTCTGGATCTGCGCAGGCTAGTGCAGACTGGCTGACTTTAGCGCGCAAACGAGGCATCTAAGTAGATACCGCGATCTCATCCCGCCCACCATGATACCAACGACGAACACAGAGTCAACAGGCGCCACCTATCGACACGCAGGGGTGCTGCTGATGTAACAATTCTCTGGATCCAATCTGACGCCTGCGGGAAATTCTAAGGTGAGGAATCCATAACTAATCTTCTCTTTCAAATTAAATTTTTCCTCATATACGGATTCCTAATTTAAAAAATGTTCTATGGTTTTGACTAGGGGTGAGCGGTAAACTTCGCTCCGTCTGCGGAGTTCACAGAGTTTGCCTACTCCACACTCTGCTTCGAGTGCGGAGTTTGACAAAAACTGTGCCAACCACTGCGTGGCGGAGTTTTTAACGCACACAGCTAACCAACGTTATATTCATCAGAAACGAAAGCTCGAGTAGAAAATCTACTCGAGCGGCAGAAAGAAGCAGCGCCCTTTGGCGTGCAGCTTGATGCTGTTCGTGCTGATTTTACAAAGCAGAAAAAGCTCCCGGCTCTTAAAATCAGCGCAAAGCTCCCGGCTCTGAATCAGCGCGACGACCCGCAATTCCATCACTTGCAAAACTCCACAGAATCTCACATAGTTTGTAGGTAACTCCGTGAAATTCTGCAGACTAAAACTCTGCGAGTTCCGCCCACCCCTAGTTTTGATATTGGCCTACAAAGGTTTTCGTTATTTGCACTGGATCCCCGTCCGATCCTACAATTCAACCCATTGAATTTATTGGTGCAAAGCACTGACAGTATAATCCAGTAATTAACATACTGTTCTCAATAAACATTTTGTATAGCATGAGGTGTAAACTTAGAGAGAAAAAAAAACAGCAGACTTAATCTAACAGACGGCAATGTGACTCTCAAAGTACAATGATGAATAAACACGTTATATGTCAAAATAAAACACTCATAACAAATTAGATACAAGAAAAAAGAAAAGGAACAGAAAAAAATCATGTGGCCTGAGGAATGGAGCCCACTCTAGCAGATGATGTAAAACCAGATGAGGTGGGAGGGCTGTGTAAGAAATGTAATGCTTATAACTAGTATTGTTCATACAAATATGTCCACTAAGTGTGCAAGTCCGGCACAGTCTGGATCTGAATCGGATGCTGATTTACATTCAAGTACTTACTGTCCATAGTTTAAATATCTTCTTGCTAGAGGATATCCATAGTAGTTTACCCGGGAATGCGGTGCTACTTTTTCAGGCGTGATGCAGGGTCTACAAAGACAGAAGATATTTTTGAGAATGGAATTGCATTTATAGGTACCTTTTAAGTAAGGCTAGCTCTGTAGGTTATTTTGAACATCGTTTAGCAGGTAAACTGCATTTTAATCGCCAATAAGAAACTGGTGTCATTGAAATTACCAGAGTGTTATACAGGCAGCATTTCAGACATGATGCCCAGATTATTTTCCTCAAATCATCACTCCTCATACTACTCTTCCTCACTGTCGCTACTATGAGGGAGTCACAACTCCTAATATGAACCACCCGTAAATAAAGGGAACAACTTTCATAACTTCTCCCGCTCTCCATAGGGAAACTTAAGGGATACCTCTTTACCTACAATAATCCTGGACAAGAAGATTTTTAAGATAGTGGAAGGTGCACCAGAAAAGAAGTCAAGCACTCTTAAGGAAGTCCTTTGTATTTCTTTATTCTTCTTTATAAAACTAACGATTAGACATCAGACAACCTGTTTCGTTCATATCAAAGGAACTTCATCAGGGCTTTTCGTTTTTAAAAGGAGAGGTTGAAATTTTGTTCTGCGAAGAAAGCCCAGGAAAACACATGTGGTACGTCACTTTGCAGAGTTACTCGCCGCCATCTTACTGAAGGCGGGACATCCGATGAAAGAGTTCGAGGCCAGGCTTCTCCGGGGAAGAACTTACTTAAGAGTGCGTGACTTCCTTCCTGATGCACCTTCCACTATCTTAAAAATCTTCTTGTCTGGATTCCAGTGGAGCCCAACTGCGGAGGTTTCCGGGAAGTGATATGCACAGGACTCTTATAATTATGTACTAAGGATTGATGTGCTGAACCATTGGTCAGCCACGGAGTGGAGCTTTTTTGTACAATAATCCTGGTCACACTCAAATCCCAAAGAAGCCAAATTTTCGGCTTGACCGATGAACACAAAAACCGCAAATGTCACAACAACCTGAATTTATAACAAAAATATACAACTAATTTGCACCTTATCCGCTTAAATATGAAGTAGGTGGTTCTTCCCCCGACAA
The DNA here is from genome assembly GCF_964261635.1 of Lissotriton helveticus. Classification (NCBI taxonomy): domain Eukaryota; kingdom Metazoa; phylum Chordata; class Amphibia; order Caudata; family Salamandridae; genus Lissotriton; species Lissotriton helveticus. The sequence goes on from NC_136065.1 coordinate 1,992,403,666, forward strand.
CCCAGCATGTTACAAATATATGTGGAATAGTCCAAATGGCAGCTGTACCTATGGTCACCCTATATGGGCACTATTGAATTCCTTCTGGAAATGAATACCCTTTGCTAAGTAAGACAATTAAATTGGGGAACAAATCTCTAGTGACTTATAACTAGTAGTATAGTTCCTCTTTCGGAGAAGCAGAATCCTGAAAAATTATATGAAGATAGTACCTTCGTTCAGAATTGTACATTTCAAAGTAAGATCAGTGACTCTGTCCTTACTACTAAAAAGGCTCTGTAGACGAAAGAGAAGTAAACTCCCCCACTCTTTCCCCCCCAATTTACAAAAAGTACTGTATTCCTAGTGAAAAGTATTATGAATCTCCAGAATGTGCAGAAAAGGATAAACTTGTAAACCCCAAAGAACTTAAGGGGACATTGCTGGGTTCATAAATCGGTGGAAAGCAGTTTTAGTAAGGCAAATTTGTAGTTTAGTAGGACGATCATAAGAATCAGTAGCCCTCAAAGACTCCCACATCAGTGACTAACTTTCAGGTTGGAAAATTAACCTGAATGCAACTCTAGAACTAGAATTAAACTACGTCACACTTCACAAGTGTAAACAGGAGCAAACACCACATATTCTCAACCTTTAATAAAAACTAAAAATTGAACAAATCGTACCGAAAAAGAATAACAAACCAAAACGGGAATACAATGTACTGAATATAAGGACAATCCTTGCTGGTTGCAAACAGGAGTTATCCATCTAATGGTACATTTTTTGGAACCAGAACTACAAAACCAGATATAGTAGTGTGATTCCATGTACCTACTCCTGTGTTCAGGCTGAGCCGACAGCGGTGGTGAAGTGATAGCAGACAGCTTGTCTCTCAACTGCAAACCCTACCTTCTTGAATAAGAGCACAGGAATTATCATTACAAGTGTCTTCATCTTCCAACCACTGCCAAGGGGCATCTGCTGCGTAGTGGGAGCATGCTTTCGACACACCTAACCCTTCCATTTGTAGAACTTACGAAAATGCCACACCTTACCATGACTCAATTTTGCTGAGTTAGGCAGCAATTAAATTCCCCATAGAGGATGCGAAAATGTGCTACTTCTTTGCTTGACATGCCCCTCTTCTTCATGCATACTCATTGAACTTCCTCAAAATCCACAACATTCGCTGGTGTGGCTACCAGTGGTGCAGCCTGTGCAGTAGCACTGTGACCCGAAGGTGAGAGGGGCACTAGCATGCTTTGCACCAGCTGAACGTATGTTTTTGAGAGGCTCCCTGGGGTCAGGCTTTCTGTTTACTGTTTGGGGAAGATAGGTGGGAGAGGGCTACAGATGAGGTAAAGAATAATTGATAAATAGAGTATGGGAAATCGAAAACAGAAATGGAAAGGAGAAAGATAGAAAGGAGGAGATGACATGACAGAATGGAATGAGTTAAGGATCGGAGAGTAAAGGGAAAGGTGAAAGGACGAGAAAAGGGCCAGAAATAAGGATGTCGTTAGCCAGAGATGGAAGAGAGTGAGGGCATCAAAGGGAGCATGGAGATGAGTGGGCCGAAGATTTCCAGTGAAAGACCGGTAGAATGAGGAACTTGGAAACCCGTAAGCAGGGGTGCGGTTATCATTAGAGCAGCAGGAGCAGTTACATTGAGTTTCAGGCAAGAGTGTAATTGGCCCAGTCAATGTAGCCAATCTATTTTCCTTGCTTGCGTTAGGGCCCATGATACCCAGTGCTATCCATCTGCACCCCCAAATTGGAAAAAGGCATTAGTGCTACCTTTGTTCAAACAAAACGAATTTGGACCCATTAAATCCAAGCAACTATATACCCATCTTCCTTCTTTCCATGTTGGGGAAGATGTTAGAATCTTTGGCTAACTGCCAAATTACCAAATTCATAGTGTAGAATAACTGTTTGCACCCCTCTAAATCTGGTATCTGTGCTGTTTTCAGCACTGAATCAGCTCTACTAGAAGTGACAGACTTCATTGAAACCCGGCTTGGTTTTGGGAAAAAAACTATATTAGTTCTGCTTGACTTATTGTCAGCTTTTGATAGTTTCCCATGACACCTTTTGCAGCGACTGGAAGAAGCTGGCATAGCAGGCATCGTTTGGAGCTGTATAAAATCCTTCCTCTCAGGTAGAAAGCAAGCAATTCATCTATCCCCCTATACTTCAGAATTTAAGGAGGCTACCGCGGTATGTTGCACGGGTTGGCCCTCAGTCCTACCCTATTTAACATCTACATAGCCCCCCTTGACTCTGTTGCGCTAGCATGGGGTTTTACTATACTCAACTGATGTTTGCCTTTAATAACCTGGATCACTCTATTAGAGCCAACTTCCAGGGATGTCCTTTGGCAGTTGTGGAATGGATGAAGAAGAGCTGCCTCTGCCTATACACATAAATCTGAGAGCTTGGTGTTTGGCAAATTCCCCACATTTGATACGATCAGAATCTGGTCATTAGAGTTGGGAAAACACCCAGTCCCCACTACCTACTTTCATTTAAGCCGCAAGTCAAGACCATTGTTGGAATCTATTGTGCCTTACTGAAATCACTTAGAATTCTTATTTCATTCCTACCAGAAAATACACAAAAGTGCATCACTGGGCGTGGCTTAGGCGGCGATGTGGTGAGACGTGCTTCTGCTGGGCTTTGGTCCCCCGCCGCCTTTTTAAGCCTCTTTAAAGCGAAATTGGGGCACTGATCTGCGACCCCAGGAGTGCGAGGCGTGCCCTAGCTGTTGGGGTGCCTGCAGTGACCGATCGATTGCGGAGTGGCCGCGTTGCAGACCGCAAGGCCGCCAACCATTTTGTATGCCTATGCGCGGGACTGTCCCGAGACCTGCCCTGCCTGTGGACCCGGCGGAGGGGGACGCTCCCAGTCGGCTCTGCTTGGGTGGTGAGCTCTCCCAGGACGGAGCCTTGCCTCGCTTGCCGCCACAACCAGGGGGAGGCGGAAAGAGCAGCAGGGAGACGGCAGTGTGGCCTGGTGAGGCCTCTCAGCGGTGAGGCGGCGTCTGGCCTAAGAGCGCGAGCCAGGGCAAAGCTCGGCCCTGGGGTGAGGCCCTCTGGGGCAAAACCGGTGCACGGAGGAAGAAGAGGAGCCTGTGTCGTGGCCTGCGGGAGCCCCTGATCGCGGAGTGAAGCGCCGCAGCCTACTTCCAGCAGCCCAGAGGGAGGCGAGAGGCCCGACGCCGCAGGTAGGAGCGGTGGGGGCCCTGGCGACGCGCTAAGCCACGGTGAGTGCTGTGCTCTGGCCCACGGCGAGGTGCGGGACCCCCTGTGGCGCCTGGGGGGGACGACGAGGGACAAGCGGCAGGAACTCTGGGGCTACCCTAACAAACTGGGCAAGGCGCGACGGACTGGCGGGATCCTTCTGGATCTGGGGAGAGCAGTGAACTGCGTGGCAATCCTGCAGAGATGGTGGTCGTTGAATTCACCGGAGAGGCGGCACAGCAGGGAGGCGAAGGGCATAGCCAAGAACGTTGTAACTGCCTGCTGCTGGCCCCTGTAACCCTGATCCCTGCCACTCCCGCATTAACTATTGAGCCTGATATACGGCGTGGTGAGCTGCCCCTGGGTCCTACAGGCGAGCACCGCCATATTGGGGCCTCACCCGCCTGGACTGCACGAAACCCCTGGGGAGTTGTGGCGGACACTCGAGATCTACCAGACAGGCGCCACCATCTTGAGACCCGAGCCCAGACACACTCGCGTGGATGGGACGGAGAGAGACTCTCCCCCTTTTTGCACCCTGACTGAGGCTGCCTGTGATGGTGGCCAGCGCAGATTGGAACACTCCTCCTGCCCCGGGTGACCCACACACCTCGGCTGAGCTTGCTTTGGTGGGGCTTGGTGGTGAGCTGCGGTGCTTGGGAGGGTGAGGCAGTGACTACATAACAACGCCTAGGACACAGAGACAACTCCTCTTGACCGGGTGGATTACAGACAGCACCCGGGGTAGGGACAGTTCATGGGCATTGGGCGGGTGGTGCAACCCGGGACTACCCTGCAAGACCCCTGTACTACACTTGTGCCGATTGCTTGCTTAGAAACTGGAGAGGCGCCTACTGTGTGGCAGGGAGGAGTCGATGCCTATATAGCGGCCCCCTGATTTTGCTGGACCCGCGGGGTTGGGCACCGACGGAGCTACCTAGAGCTTTTAACCCACTGGCCACTCCTCCGCTCCCTATTAGCTAGACCTCTTGGAGCGTGGGGGTGGCATCGGGTACTCCGCAAGTGCGTGGCTGTAGGCTGGGGCAAAGTGCACTGACGGACCACTGCGACGGCGCTGGCAATGACACGCTCCTGGGGGGGCAAGGCAGGACCGGCAGAGGCCTCCAGGGACAACTCGGTGGTGGCAATGTGGGGTAAGGCCGGGACGACAGCAACCGTCGAGGGGTCATCACAGGCTGCTGGAGATGCGCTGCCAGTGACCCAGGCTTTCATGACCTCCTTTATGTCGGAACTCAAGTTGGAAATAGGTTCTCTGCGGTCGGAGGTCCCCACATGTGTGAAGGAGCTGCGGAGAGAGGTGACCGACCTTGGCGACCGAGTGGACGTGCTAGAGAAGACGATGGACGCCCGTACGGAGGACCAGGAACAACTGTGGCAACGCCTGGCGGCGCTAGAGAAGCAGAACATTCACAGCTGCAGGTAAAGCAGGAGGACCTCAAACCGAAGCCGCCGGAATAACCTCCGCATTAGGGGGGTCCCTGCTGGAGCGGAAGGGAAGGACATTACGGCCTACGTGGCACAGCTCCTCCACGAGGTTTGGGGGGATGAGGAAGCCTCACACTTGACCTTGGACCGGGCCCATCGAGTCTCCGGACCTGCGGGACAACCGGGTCTCATTCCAGATATACGGACGCGGGTCCACTTCTTCACCGAGAAGGAGGCGATACTGAAAGCGGCGAGGGACAAACCTGACCTGCAGTACGAGGGCCACAGGATCCAGATCTTTCAGGACTTAGCACCCAACACCCTGCGTAGATGGCATGTCTTCAAACCGGTGACAGAAAAGCTACGGGCCCTCGGCATCGCCTATCAGTGGGGGCACCCCTTTGCCCTGATCTTCCAGTGGGAGGGCCGGCGACGAATACTACGATCTTAAAGGGAAGCGGCGCAACTGCTTGGGCTGCCAGAATAGCCAACACATTCCCTCCCGACAACGGCGTCAAGAAAGGATTCCGGCTAGACCATCCTGGACTACAGTACAGCGACGACGCCGATCGCCTCCAGTGGATGAAGCATCTACCTCACAGGCCAAGCAAGATATAATGCACATATTAAATCCCTCGAAGGCGACAGAGGGCTCGCCGCCGCATCCATCCACCCCGTGAACATCCGACCAGCAGTATGCTGTACGTGAGTGCCTGTGCTCCGGCGGGCGGCAACTTCCCCCCTCATGAGTCTTCCCTGGGATCTTCACCCTACTTACGGGCCCCAGACTTCGTATTGGGAGGCGGGGGTACCGGGGCCCTGGTGACAATACCTCTTACATCGCCTTTAGACCCCCCCAGGCTGTCCCCTAGGGAGTGACATCTCGAAGTGCATCTAAACCCTTGGGTAGAGGGTGCCTTGTGATTGGGACAGTGTGATGTGGCCCTTTTGGCCTTTGGTGGCTTCTGCTATATGTTGGCGGCTATTGGAATATTTACTCTTCTCCTGATTTTTTTATACCTCTTTCTCTCTTTTGATTTTCCTCTTCGGTGTGCGGTGGGGAGAGGACCAGGCGGGGACAGCTCCCTGGCTGGGTGGATGCAGGGGAGTCTCTTTTGCCTATACCACCTTACAGAGGTGGGGGTGGGGGACACGAGCAGGCCCTATATACTATGACACATGACTGCATGCACACCTAAGCCCCTGAAGATTCTGACCCTCAATGTTAAGGGCTTAAATTCCGCCAACAAACGGAAACAAACATGGCGCTACCTCCTCCAGCAAGACCCTGACTTAATATTCCTACAGGAAACCCACTTGCTGCGCCCGGACATGAAGCGCATGGCACACCCTAAATATCCTCTCCAGTGTTGGGCTACAGCTGACTCTAAAAGAGCGGGGTGGCAATACTGTGCAGGAGTGGCTTCAGGCAGGGGGAATCTGGCCCTGTCAGGGGTGGCGATGGGCGCTTCCTTAAGGTCACGGTTAAGTTGGACGGCAACAGTTTACGCTCTGCAATATATACGCGCCCAACCAGATACAAGATAGATACCTCCAAACACTTTTATGGGACCAGATCGCGTGTGAGGACACGACCCTGATATTAGGAGGGGATTTCAACCTAGTTTGGGACCCGGACCTAGATCGCACCGAAACCTCGTTTAGTGGCACCGGGACTATGTCTGCTGCCCTGCGCACTCAGATAGCGGACATGGGACTAGTAGAAGCATGGCGCTATCAAAATCCAGGGCTGAGGGACTACTCGTTCTACTCCCACGCACACAGATTGTGCTCTCGAATAGACCTCCTGTTTATCTCGCATGACCTGTTGCGGGACGTGCTAGGGGCCTCTATGTCGGACATCTCATTGTCTGATCATGCCCATATTGAACTGCTACTGCGGGATCCGAACGCTTGTCCTGCTCGGGAGACGCGCTGGCGCCTACCACCAAGTGTCCTTCGGGACTCGGCTGATGTGGAAAGCATCCGAGAAGCTATTGACAATTATTTTATTATTAAGGACATCCCGGAAACGCCATTCCCTGTGATATGGGACGCCTTTAAGGCCACGAGCCGGGGTCATATTACTTCGCTTTCGATTACGAGGAGGCGCGAAGCTAGCAAGCTGGAAGACAGCCTGACAAAGGAGATGAAACAGGCCGAAAAACGCGATCAAATGCACTCCTCGTTGGAAACCAGGAGGCGCCTCGCCACTCTGCGAGGACAACTTAAACTACTATGCACCAATAAGGCGGAGCACTTTCTTCTGGCGTTGAAGCAGAGGTACTTTGAGGGGGGGGGACAGGGTAGGTCGCTTACTGGCGGGGAGGCTGAGAGTTCGGGCAGCCAAGGCCCATATAGCCAATGTCCGGCTTCCAGGCGGGAATAGGGCCGTTTCGGAGAGAGACAAGCGTGAAGCGTTTCAAAAATACTATGCTGCCTTATACCAGAGGGAACCCCCCACCAGGAGTAAGAGGTTGAGGCCGTCCTGAAGGGTTATGAAGGGACACCGCTATCCCCAACGTGTGCGAAGGATCTGGAGAGTCCCATCCTCGAAGAGGAAATAACAGCAGCAATGAAGGACCTTCCTTTAGGGAAGACACCGGGACCGGATGGTCTGCCCTTGTCCTTTTATCGCATGTTCAAGTCCCAACTCCGACCCCACCTTCTGAGGATTTTTAACTCCTTTACGGATAGCGTAGGGCCATCCCCTGATATAGGTATGGCAGAGATTGCATTGATACCGAAGCCTGGGAAGGACCCCGCGCTCTGCGCGTCCTACCGCCCCTATAGCTCTACTGAAAACGGACCTTAAAATATACACCAAACTCCTCGCGAAGCGAGATTGCATTGATACCGAAGCCTGGGAAGGACCCCGCGCTCTGCGCGTCCTACCGCCCCTATAGCTCTACTGAAAACGGACCTTAAAATATACACCAAACTCCTCGCGAAGCGACTCGATCCACATATGCCGGGCCTTGTAGATCCGGACTAGGCCGGCTTCATCCGCGACCGGCAGGGAGCGGACAATGTGCGTAAGCTCGCACACCTTGTGGGGAAGGTGCATCATTGGAAGATTCCGGCCTGCCTTCTGTCGCTGGATGCGGAGAAGGCCTTCAACCGGGTGGACTGGACCTTTCTACGGGCGATTCTGCAAAAATTTGGACTGGGTCCTAAGATGGTCACGAGGATCATGGCCCCGTACGTACAATCACAGGCGAGGATTCGGGTTAACGGCACGCTGACGGCGCCGTTCTATATATGTAGGGGTACAAGGCAGGGGTGCCCACTGTCGCCCCTGCGGTTTGCTCTCGCGGTGGAGACCCTTGCAGAAGTGATCCGGCAAGCGCCAGACATACATGGCATCGCCCACGGCGGTCGGAACAACAAGGTGGCGCTTTTCGCAGACAACTTTTTCCTCACCCCGACACGTCCACGGGAATCCCTTCCGGCCCTGCATAGGGTGCTATGCCTCTATGAGGGCGCCTCTGGCCTCAAGATGAACCATGACAAGTCCTGGGCCCTTAATCTTACCATCCCGAATGAGGAATTGCCCGCTCTTGAAGATGCGGCACCCTACCAATGGGCTGAGCGCCATGTCCGCTATCTGGGCCTCCTGCTAACACCCACCTTGGATACGTGGATATCGGTGAATTGGCGGGAGTGTCGGATGGCAGTCCTCGAGGATTTGCGGAGGTGGAAGCCCCTGATGCTGTCATAGCTGGGTAAACTGAACGCTGTTAAGATGTCGATTCTCCCCAAAATGTTGTATTTATTCCAATGCCTACAAACTCCGATCCCACTTCTTTGCATACGAAGCCTACAACGGGAACTTACAGCTTTTATATGGGGTGGGAAAAAGCCCCGCTTCTCGCAAAAGCTCCTCATGTCGCCGCGAGACAGGGGGGTTCTGGCCTGCCCTAACTTGGTGCATTACTACTGGGCCTCACACCTTCGCTTTGTGGTAGAGTGGGGAGTGACGGAAAGCGAGAAGAGATGGCTCCACATGGACAGGGCGGTGACGGGGAGAACCATCTTGGACCTACCACAGCTACATTGCGTGGCCAGTCCCAGAAGTGCATATATGGCAGTACCCACTAAAACAGTTTTGGACATATGGGACAATGTAGCCGTGTCCAAAGGCCTCGCCACGTTCCCATCCCCACACATCCCCATAGCCGGGAACCCACACTTCCTGCCGGCCCACAAATCTTACTCCGTATTAAACCTGCCGGCCTTTTACACGTAGCGACTGGATCCCGACACTCCAGATGCTGGGAGCAGCTAGGCAGCTCATAGCCCTATACTGGAAGAGGACCGAAGCCCTCCCCCCCCCCATAGCAACCTGGTTCGTAAGACTCTGGCATGTTATAACAATGGAATTTCTCACGGCGCGATTGCAAGCGCGCGACACCCGCTTAGGGGATGTCTGGAAGCCCCTAGTTGGCTACCTCTGCAATATGGAACACGCGCGCCACATGCCCACCAGGCTTAGGACCCTGCGCCTCTTTGATGATGCTGTGACCCCGCCCAATCCCGCTAGATTGCTGCCTTCGACACCTGTGGAACCGCAAGCAACACGCTGAGACCCTTCTCCCGCGCCCCCCTCCCTGACGCACGCCTCTTCTGCCTCTGCCACTCTCTTTGCTACCTCTCCCTCTGGTACATATATTTCTTCCTTTCTCTTTCCCCGATCAGATTCTTGGTTTCATATATGAAATAGGAGCCCCGTTGGGCTGCCTTTCATTGTTGGGCTAGTTACTAGATTGTCTTTTTGTGAAAGAATGTCAAATGGGCTACTTACAAATCCGACAAATATCACTGCTTACAGCATCCTACGCGGCCGGCCCCAGTGGGGTTGTAGGCAAAACGCTGTGTCCATCTTGTCTTTTTGTGCGGGGCCTTTGGCCTTACTGCTGTACTATACTCTACGCGGCCGGCCCTTCTTAGGGTTGTAGGCTTATCGCTGTGTTCTAATGCACTTGTTACGAACCCTGATATTTGGAAATAAAACAGACTTGAAAGTAAAAAGTGCATCACTCATGCCTTAAATCATATCTAGGCTAGATTATGCGAATGTCCTGTTAGTTGGGGCCCCTCAAGAGCTGATAAACACAGTACAGCGGGTTCAGAACACTGCGGCTCGCCTTGTGTTGAACATTCTGCAACAAAGTCAACCCAAAAGGGATTGAAAAGCCTGCATTGGTTTCCGATCAGCCAAAGAATAAAATTCAAAGCACTCTTATTCACCTTCACAGCGCTGCAACAGACGGTCCGATCTACATTCAAAACACGATTAAAAAAATACCACCTCCTCAGAAATGTGCGTTCAACCCAACAAAATCATTTGAGCAGCCCAAAAGGAAAATACTACTTACCAGTATGCATCTGTTCTTGGCATGTAGAGCTGCAGAGTTACACACTGTGCATAGATCGCCACCTGGTGTTGGGCCCGGATTTTTGCAGTTTGTTTTTGTCCTGAAAAGTTCTTTGGAAGTCACGAGATAGGTGACTCCTCCTTTGGACCACATTGAGCATGGGCATCGACTCCATCCTTAGATTGTTTTTCGCCATTAGGCTTTGTAAGAAAAAGTAGGATGTCCATGTAAGCTGAATCTAATTAAGATAATACTGTAACATACAAGCGTAGCCGGTGAGGCGGGTGGGCGTGTGTAACTCTGCATCTCTACATGCCAAGAACAGATGCATACTGGTAAGTAGCATTTTCCGTTCGAGGCATATGAGCTGCAGATTACACACTGTGCATAGATTATATAGCAGTACCCACACTTCGCGGCAACCACCCCTATCTGTTGCAGTAGTTTGAAATAGTGTCTTGAGAACAGCTTGGCCTACATTAGCTTGTTGTTTGGTTTGCACATCTACACAATAGTGTTTTGTGAATGTGTGCGGTGTAAACCATGTAGCTGCTCTGCAGATGTCCTCTAGGGGAATGTTCCCTAAAAATGCCATTGAAGCCCCTATCTTCCTTGTAGAGTGGGCTTTAGGAGGAACAGATAACGTACGTTTAGCTTTGTGGTAGCAAATTTGTATGCTTTTGAAAATCCATCTAGCTAACCCAGATTTTGAAATGGGGTTGCCTTTGTGTGGTGGTGCAAAAGACACAAAGAGTTGTTTGGTCTTCCGAAAAGGTTGTGTTCTTTCAATGTAGTATAGCAATGCTCTTTTGACATCTAGGGTATGAAGAGCTCTTTCTGCTACGGTTTGTGGCTGCGAGAAGAAAACTGGCAGTTCCACAGATTGATTGAGGTGGAAGGGAGATATGACTTTAGGAAGGAATTTTGGATTGGTACGGAGAACAACCTTATTGTGATGCATTTGCAAAAAGGGTTCTTGAATGGTTAGAGCTTGTAATTCACTAACTCTTCGTAACGAAGTAATAGCCACTAGGAACGCAACCTTCCATGTTAAGAACTGTAGTTTACATTTATGTAATGGTTCGAAGGGAGGTCCCATTAGTCGCATAAGAACAATGTTTAAATTACACACTGGTGAGGGTGGTTCCCCGGGAGGAATTATTCTCTTTAAGCCTTCCATGAAAGCTTTAATGGCAGGCACTCTTAACAGAGATAGATGCTGCCTGTTTTGAAGATATGCTGCTATGGCAGCAAGATGCAGTCTGATAGACGTGTAGGCTAAGTTACATATTTGGAGGTGTAATAAGTACCCTAGGAAGTGTTGAATTCACATGTCTAGGGGATTATTATTGTTGTTGTGACAATATGTTACCCAAAGTTTCCATTTAGCTGAATAGCATGCTCTAGTGGTTGGCGTCTAGCTTCTTTTATGACGTTCATGCAGTCTGGAGGAAGGTTAAGATAGCCAAACTCTAGGACTTCAGGAGCCAGATCGCAAGGTTGAGCTGAGCTGTGTCCGGGTGCCTGATCTCTCCACGGTTCTGAGTTAAAAGGTGTGGAGATAGGTATAGTTTTTGGTGTGGTACTACCGACAGTTGTTTTTTGTGAAAAATAAAGCACCCAGGAAACACATAGAGACTGGCATAGTTCAGGTAACAAATTAATAATAAATAATAAGTAATAAGGCACTAAATTAGCACAGAAATTTCAATTTTATAAATTGTATAAAAGTGTCACGAAGTAATTCATTAACATACGGATTAAAAAACAGTAAAAAGTTTTTTCAGTGAGTATGTAATAGATACATGTTATTTGTTTATATAATTAACTAACACAGTAGGGAGATGGTTTCCGTCTACGCGTTTCGACGCGTTGAAAGTGTCTTCCTCAGGACACTACCATCTTGTTACATGCATCATATCTTCGGATAATGTAGAGAAGATTAGTCAGAATAAGTCAGGTTGGGGTCTAGACACAGGACTTCTTTATCGGAGGTGCGACTGGTCCGTGATGTTAAAACTCCTTATGCTGAAAAGAGGAGTCAGCGTTTCCCGCGGTGGGTCAAATTAGCATAAAAAAAGTCTTCAAATACTGGGGATACGTATGGCACAGCCCTGCTATTGATTGAGCACTAATAAGTTGAGGGTGTTCAGACTCGTAGTAATCCAGACAGAATAGAAGGAGTCAGTTTACCAACTATCTGATTTAAAAGCCGCGTTGTTACCCGGAGCAGCGACAGTTGTAGCAGTGCGGTGTACCACGGCTGTCTGGCCCACGTTGGAGCAACTAGGATGAGGGTTAGAGAATGCTGCTGTAGTTTGTGTACTACTAGTGGCATGAGTGACAGAGGTGGAAAAGCATCCGCAAATCTGCCTGCCCAGTTCATCCAGATCTCATTGCCTTTGGGCAGTGGGTGTGGATATATGGCAGCGAAGCTTGGGCATTTGGCGTTTTCGTGGGTGGCAAAGAGATCTATCTGAGGTTGTCCCCACATCTGAAAAAATGGTTGAACACTGGGATGAAGTTTCCACTTGTGGATCTGTTGTGTTTGACGACTTAACAGATCTGCTATGGTATTTTGCACTCCTGGAACATGCTGGGCTAATAGGAATAGGTTTTGAGGTATAGCCCACCGCCAAATGCTCTGAGCTAGTTAAGAGTTGCAGGGAGTGTGTTCCGCCCTGCTTCTGTATGTAGTACATGGCTGTCATGTTGTCCGTGCAAACTTGCACAGCTTTGTTTGATATTTGCTTGTGAAAAGCTTTCAGTGCTAGGAATATGGCTAGTAACTCCAGGTGATTGATATGGAGTATCTTTTGTTGCGGCGTCCACCTGCCTTGCATGATGTGATGCAGTAGGTGGGCTCCCCAGCTGGAGAGCCATACGTCCGCTGTCAAGACTATCTGAGGAACTGGCTCTAGGAATGGTCACCCTTTGGAAAGGTTTTTGGTGTTCCACCACAGCAGAGAGCGAGGAGTTCGACCGTCTACCAGCACTAGGTCTGTTAATTGGCCTTGAGCCTGGTTCCTTTGACGTGATAAGCACTCTTGGAGAGGACGCATTTGTAATCTTGCATGGGGCACTATAAAAATGCAAGAGGCCATCATCCCTATGAGCTGCATGAACACTCGTGCTGGAAGGGAGTGTTGTGGCTGAAACTTTGTGATAAGAGCTTGCATGCTGGCTATCCTTACTGGAATGGGATAAGCTAGCGCTTTGGAGTTATTTATTGTGGCACCAAGGTACTGTTGTATCTTGGATGGTTGCAGATGGGACTTGGTGTGGTTTATTGTGAACCCCAAGTTGTGAAGCAGTTGGATAGTGGCATGCGTGTTTTTCACACACTGATTGTGTGAGCTGGCTTTTATGAGCCAGTCATCGAGCTATGGGAAGACGTGGATGTGCTGTCTTCGTAAGTGTGCTGCCACTACTGCTAGGCACTTGGTGAATATTCTTGGTGCTGTTGTGACTCCGAATGGGAGTATTTTGAATTAATAGTGCTGTCCGTTTATCACAAATCAGAGATACTTCCTGTGAGCTTTGTGAATGGGAATGTCGAATTATGCGTCTTTGAGATCTAGAGTAGCCACGAAGTCATCTTTTAACAAAAGAGGAAGGACTTGCTGAAGCGTGACCATGTGAAAATGGTCCGACAGTATGTATATGTTTAGAGGTCCGACGTCTAGAAATTATTTATTTTTTATTTTGAAAGTTTTATATAGCGCGAACAAGATCCTTGCAGATATCAGAGCGCTTAACAAATACATGGAATAAGAAAAACGAGCGAGTGATTAACAGGGTTATTGTGCGCGGAATGTCTGTAGGTTATCAATGGAGAGCAAATAAAATAGCGAACTAAGGAACATATTAGATCAGACAAGACATATCGTAAGAGGATAACTGAAGAGTCTCTGTAGATCCAAGGCAAATGTTCAGGTGAATTTAGCCATGAGGATCGCTTTTACTTCTTTTTTGAAGAATGCAGTAGATGAGATAAGTCTGGTTTCTGGAGGGAGGGCATTCCAGATCCTGGGTGCCAATCCTGAGAAGGAGCGTTTATACGTTTTTTTCCTTCCGGAATCTTTGAGGTTTCAGAAGAAGATTTTTTGTGCTTCTAGAGGCTCTTGAGCCACCTGAAATTGTCAGCTTCTGGGTGAGGTAGCTGGGTGAGTTGTGGTGTACAGCCATGTGAGTCATGCAGGCGATTTTCAGATGGATTCTAGCTTCGAAAGGCAGCCAGTTCAGGGATTTTAAGTCAGGGGTAATGTGCGAGCGTTTTTTTGATCCGGTGATAAGTCTCGCAGCTACGTTCATAGAGGATCTTAGTGGTGCGGTAGCTGAGAGGGGGAGACCACAGAGGGCGACGCTTCCATAGTCTATCCGTGGAATGACTAGCGCTTGTACTGCGGTTTGGAAGTCCTTGGCTGGGAGGAAGGGTTTAAGCTTCCTCAGAGTATTGAGTTGGAAATTAGCTCCCTTAATTGCCTTGCTGATATGATGTTGCATATTGAGATTGGCGTCAAGAGTTACGCCTAAAGATTTCGCTGAATCCACGATGGTAGGTTGGACGTTGAGTGCAGTTAGATGTTTAAGCCAAGTTTGAGTGATAGAGATTTTAGCGGGAGGTGAAATAAGGAGGAATTCCGTTTTTAGAGCGTTAAGTTTGAGGTGATTCTCAGCCAGCCATGTTTGGGTCTTCTTAAGCGTTGAGTTGAGTAAATTGATGTCTTCAGGGGATTGTATTTTGAGGTAGAGTTGGGTGTCGTCGGCATACATGTGAAATTGTACATTGGATGTTTGCTTCGAAGAGCCGTCCTTCTTTGGGATAAGAAACTATAGGGAGTAGACTCCCTGGTTTTGTTGGTGCAGAGGAACTGGTTCTATTGCACTTTTTCCTAGCAGGGATATTACTTCCTGTTTTAGCATTGATAGGTGCTCTTGTGACATTGGACACTGTTTGGGTGGTATGTTTGGGGGGGTGGATGTTAGTTCTAGACAGTAACCTGATTGCATAATTTGTCGCACCCACCTGTCTGATGTGATATTGATCCAGACAGGATGGAATTGTTGTAGTCTCCCCCCCCACAGGAGTGGAATGGTGGGGGTGGAGGAAAGTCATTGGGCAGGGGTGGAGGCAGAGCCGGAGTCGTTGGTTTTGCCTCTGCCTTTGTTATGGTTACCCCTATAACCCCCTCTTTGGTAGCCCTTAGTGAATGTAGATTGGCTAGGGGCTTTAAAGGACGTGGAAGGGCTGTCGAAGGAGTAGCCTCTTGTGTTACCTCTATATGATGAGCGACGAAAAGAACGTCTAGGAGCCTGCGATTGCAGAGCTCCCATAGATTTAGCTGTATCTGTATCTTTCATTTTCTCCAAAGAAACATCTACATTAGGGCCAAATAGGTGTTGCTCATCAATTGGCTGATTTAGGATTGAATTTTCCACTTCAGGTTTGAAACCTGAAATACGCAGCCAGGCATGTCTACGGAGAAGGAAACTGGTGTTAATTGCCCTTGAGGCAGCATCTGCGGCATCTAGGGCACAACGAATAGAAGTGTTGGTGATGTTTTTACCGTTCTGTATGAGTTCATTGGCCCTATTTTCGTATTTGTCTGGAAGATGTTGCATGATGGATTCGAGCTCATTTTAGTGTGCTCTGTCGTATCTAGCCAATAGTGCTCGGGTATTGGCGATGCCCCACATGTTAGCTGCTTGTGAGGCAGTAGGCTTACGGGAGGCGTCCAGGAGTTTCGATTCCTTATCTGGTGGTGGTGCTTCACCTGATGTTTGTGAATTAGCACGTTATGTGCATTAGATGCTACTAAGGAATCTAGTGGTGCTGGGCCTCTAATGTAAACTGGATCAGTAGGGGCAGCTTTGTAGTCAAAATAGTCAAAAGGTTTATTTGTATTGGTACTCGACAGAGGACCACACATTTTTTTACATTTTACATGTTTAAAAAAAAATTCCATTTTGTCAATATAAAGATAAAAAAGATTTTAAAAATGTATACAGATTGTAACAAACAAATTCATTCGGAGGTTGATTACACAGAGCTAAGAGTTCTCTCCCCATTGTGATTCTACAGGAGCGAAGTATAGGGTCAAGGTATCTTGTACGAGCTAGGGTTACTTTATGATTTGGACATACGAATAGTACATGCTCTAAAGTCTGATCACCCCCTGCGCACAATGTACAGGAGATCCTCCCGGAAGCCATCTTGAGGTGTATGCTAATACAGGTAGGATGCCCAATCGAATCATGGTGATCGCCCTCCTTGCGCCATGTGTCAGGGTAAACCCACACATTTTTTCTGTATCAGTTTTGTATGTGTGGGTGTATGTATGGTCCTATTTAGGGCTGACATTTTTAGGTAGCGCCGAGTTGAAAATACAGTGAACCCCCCTTAATTATTAGTATTTACAAACTATGTGTTTGTTTGGGACAGTGAGGCATTAGAGACAATGAATACCTAAACATAGGAACAAGAAGAGGTATATCCAGAATTTTACGATTGAAAATTCCAGTGGAGATGGTTCTCATGCCCGTTAGATAATTGCTAACTTGAGTCCTGGGTACAGGGATTTTTGGATTGAATCCGAAGGATGTGGGTCAGGACCTTTAGGCAGTTTTTTGCTCGGTTCCGAGTGTGGTTTGGACGTCGAAGAACCGGTGCCAGTCTTCGCGCCGGGTGCTTGGATGTGGGAGTAGCCGGCATGGATGAGGAAGATGGCTTCTTTTTTGGTGTCGGTATAGGATCGATGCCGGGAATAGGCAGACGCGAGCCAGAGCCGCCTGGAGGCTTAGTAGGCTTCTTTGCCGGGCCCGAAGGCAGGGCAAGGGAAGCAGTCTCTCGGTGTGCACCCCGGCCCGAAGGTGAGGGTGTGACCAAAGCCTTTTTTGAGGGTATCGAGGAAGGGTCATGGTCGGCGTTCTTACTTACGACCCGTTGAGCTGTAGTGATGTCTTCGACGTCTGAGTCTTCGGCATCAGAGGAGCTGGCACCTTCTTCAGCCGGCTGGTGTTCCGACATGTCGACGCCCTCTTCGAAGATGTCATCCGGGATGGGAGCGGACGAGCGAGCCATTGTTCTTCGAGCTCGTCGGTCAGAATCATCTTCTTGGAGCAGAAAGAGGAGCAAGCGGAACAGTCTCTGGCCTCGTGCTCTTGTGAGAGGCAGAGGTTGCACGCCTCATGTAGATCGGTGCGGGGAAACCTCGATCCACGTGGAGGACACCTCTTGAATGGCGTCCTTTCCACGAGCCAGAGAGTGAGGCCTAGTTAGTCCCGAAGGCCTTTGTCGATGACCGGAATCGAAGACTTCGAAGTGGTGAAGGATCGCGCCAATGGGGGACGCAATCGAAACAATACCGTCGAAATGGTGAGGATTGCGCGCCGAAGGAAACTGATTCCAGACTGGAGCGCAGGAAACACATCCGAGCCCGGTGGCGGAAAAAAACAATCTAAGGATGGAGCCGATGACCATGCGCAATGTGGTCCAAAGGAGGAGTCACCTATCTCGTGACTTCCAAAGAACTTTTCAGGACAAAAACAAACTGCAAACATCCGGGCCCAACACTAGGTGGCGATCTATGCACAGTGTGTAATCTGCAGCTCATATGCCTCGAACATACATATATGTAGAGCTTAAGGCAGAGCTTTTTCCTTTCTGGCTCCTAAACTTTGGCATTCTCTTCTTGAACACCTTCGGAATATTTCCACGGAGGCTAAGTTCAAAGCTCTCTTAAAGACTCATCTTTTCGGAGAAATGTGAATCTTTTTATTCCTCTCCATTTTGCTAATAATGATGGTTAGTCACCTGCTTCTTTCCCCTGCAACTAGTGCTGGGATGCTCCGGTCGGAGCAGCTTTTGCGCTCTATACATTTTTTTAATTAATTGAATTACTCATTCACCAACTGTTAATTAAATGTTTGCAATCTTAACATTCTTTACATATGCTCTGTGCTTTCTTGATATTTACCCTTGATGCCTGAGGAGAGTTCTCCCTTTGTCTCTCGCAATAATCCAACCCAAGTTGTCCTTCATGAAAGGAAGATTTTTTTCCCTCTCAAAAGTTTGAAAGATCCTTCCACATCAGTAATAATATATCAATGTTTTGCAACCAAAATCTGCTCCCAAGACACTGAAAAATTACTGACTACCGTTTTAGGGTGGTATGCTGTTCGCAACAAAGAAGGGGCAACACTTTGCGTTGGTAGGCAGTAGTCCAGATGATCCCTGCCAACTATCAAACAAACTTTAAAAAAAGGTACACTTTCTTTTTTCAACACAACACTATTCCCTTTTGCCTGCAATAAAAAAATTTTTTTTTTTTTTTAAAGGTGATGACAGACATGGTGGTCTTCTGACCCTGGCAGGCCACCATTCCAGCGATGGCCACAATAGTGACTTGCAATGTGTGACCGAGCACAATAACTTCATCAGGTAGGTCTGGTTTCAACCCACTCTAATTCAGAATTGTACAAAATGATCTATTGGCAAATGGGTCGGTTAAAAAATTTAAAACTGGTCCCAAGGATACTGGTCACAAATTGTGACCAGTTTTTCCATCCAGTATTTAATCAATTTGGCCCACAATCCTATTCCTTACCCTTGATAGTTGTACTTTCTACCACCTCTCATACAAAATTCTGATTTAACAGCTAACTCACATTTTATCTCTGAAAAACTCCAACTATTCACTGATAAGGAAAATGCTACTTACCCAGTAGGTATCTGTTCTTGGCATGTAGAGCTGTAGAATCTCATGTTTATGTATAGATTGCCATCTAGCGTTGGGCCCAGATGTTTGCACTTTGTTTTTCTTCGAAGAAGTATTCCTAGTCACGAGGTAGGTGACTCCTCCTTTCTGTGATAGTGCGCATGGTCATCGACTCCATCTTCAGATTGTTTTCCAGCAGAGGGTGAAAGAATGGAGTAGTAGTAAAGAACAGAGATGGCGGTATGTATGAGTAGTAACAAGAGAACTACAGCAGTTACAGGTACCCAGGGAGGTGGGTGGTCACATGAGATTCTACAGCCCTACATGCCAAGAACAGATGCATACTGGGTAAGTATAATTTTCCGTTCAAGGCATGTAAGCTGTAGATCATATGCTTATGCATAGACTATACAGCAGTTTCCCCTAAGCGGTGGCTATCCTGTAACTGATGGAGTTGTCTGAAATAGTGTTTTAAGTACTGCTTGGGCCACATTAGCTTGTTGTCTGGCTAACACATCTACACAATAGTGCTTGGTGAATGTCTGTGGTGTGGACCATTTTTGCAGATGTCAATAATAGGGATGTTCCCTAAGAAAGGCATAGTAACTCCTAGCTTACACGTGGAATATGCTCTAGGGGGTACCGTTAGAGTACTTTTGGCTTTTGCATTGCAAATCTGAATACATTTAACGATCCACCTAGCAACACCTGATTTGGATATAGGATTGCGTTTGTGAGGTGGTGCAAAAGCGACAAAAAGTTTTATGGTCTCACGAAAAGATTTTGTTCTTTCAGAGTAATACAATAGTGCTCCTATAACATCTAAGGTGTGAAGAGCTCATTCTGCAACAGAGTCAAGTTGAGGGAAGAAAACAGTTTCTGCATTTCACATTAATCAGTTGGTTGAATTACCTAACTTGGGTAGGAATTTGGGATTGGTACGAAGAACCACTTTATCTTTGTGTAGCTGGAAAATAGGTTCTTCTAATGATAGCGCCTGTAGTTCACCCACTCTCCTTAATGTAGTGATTGCAACGAGGAAAGCTGTTTTCCAAGTGAGGAATTGTAGTTCACATTTGTGCATGGGTTCAAACGGTGGGCCCATTAACCTTGTAAGGCCTATATTAAGATGCCATACTGGGGCAGGTGGAAGTCTTGGTGGTATAACTCTTTTCAGTCCTTCCATAAATGCTTTGATTACAGGCACTCTAAAGAGCGATAAATATTGCCTATTTTGAAGATAGGATGCAATTGCAGAAAGATGCAGTCTGATGGATGTTAAGGCCAAAGGTGACTGCTGCAAATGTAACAGGTAAAAGATAATGTTTTGTATGGAAGCATCAACAGGGTTGATGTTATTGCAACAGATAGCAAATCACTTCCATTTGGCTGCGTAGCAAGCTCTTGTGGTAGGCTTTCTGGCCTCCTTAATAATGTTCATACAGTCTAGTGGAACGTTCTGATAACCAAACTCTATGACTTCAGGAGCCAGATCGCGAGGTTCAATTGTTTGGGATCTGGGTGTTTGATTTCTCCATGGCACTGTGTGAGGAGACTGGGAGTTAAATGTAATTTTTGATGCGGTACCTGAGAGCGTTCCAACAGTGTTGTGAACCAGGGCTGACGTGCCCATGTTGGAGCTACCAGGATTAGTGTGAGCGATGTTTGCCTTAGTTTCTAAACGACTAATGGAATGAGTGGGAGGCAGAAAACCGTAAGCAAATATCCCTGACCAGTTCATCTATAGAGCATAGCCCTTGGATAACAGGTGTAGCTAACTGGAGGCGAAGCATTGGTACTTTGCGTTTTGGGGTGTAGCAAACTGATCTATGTGAGCGGCTCTCCAAGCTTGGAAGCATGGGTGGAGAATTTGAGGATGAAGTTCCCATTCGTGTATCTGATACCTGCTGAGGAGGTCCGCTATCTGGTTGTTGACTCCTTGGAGGTGTTCAGCTAGGAGAGGGATGTGGTGGTGAATAGCCAACTTCCAGATGTCTTGGGCTAAGTGGGACAGTTGGAGAGAGTGCCCCCCCCCCTGTTTCTGTATGTAATACCTAGCTGTAATGTTGTCGGTTCGAATCAAGACAGCTTTGCCAGACAGGTGATCTTGAAAGGCTTTGAGAGCTAGAAAGATTGCAGTCAGCTCTAAATGACTGATGTGCAGCAACTCTTGCTGGTGGCTCCACAACCCTTGTACTGGGTTTTGTTGAAGATGAGCTCCCCAGCTAGTTAGAGATTCATCCGCTGTTAATACGTCTGTGGAACCGGGTCTATGAATGGCCGTCCTTTTGACACAGTTTTAGTGTTCTACCACTGCAAAGAACAAGGAGTACGGCCGCTTACCAACACTAGAACGGTTAATAGACCATGTGACTGGTTCCACTGACTGGCTAAGCATTCTTGAAATGGACACATGTGTAGCCTGGCATGGGGAACGATTATGATGCAAGATGCCATCATTCCCAACAGCTGCATAAAAACTCAAGCTAGAAGTGACTGACTGGCTTGTAAACTAGAGAAATAATACCTGAAGGTTTCGAATTCTGGCTGTGTTGTGAAACGCTAGAGCCATTTGAGTATCCAAAGTGGCTCCCGGATAGTTCGGAGTTTTGGCTGGTTGAAGATGTGATTTTAGCACATTGACTGTAAACCCTAGCTGGTGAAGCAACTAAATGGTTACAGAAGTATGCTTACAGCATTGTTGAAAAGTGGTGGCTTTGATGAGCCAATCGTACAGGTATGGGAAGACATGAATGCTTTGTCTTCTTAGATGCGCAGCTACTACCGCCAGATACTTTGTGAAAACTCTGGGGCAGTGGTGACTCCGAATGGGAGTACATTGAATTGGTAATTTTGACCTGCTACCACGAACCTGAGAAATTTTCGGTGAGGCGTGTGGATTGGAATGTGAAAGTAGGCATCCTTTAAGTCTAGACTAGACTAGACAGAAGGTCGCCCTTATGCAAAAGAGGTAGTACCTGTTGAAGTGTTACCATGTGGAAATGGTCTGACTGTATGTAAACATTTTTGCAATTTCACCCAGAGTGGGCTGGGGATGCTCAGACGTGAGTCCCAGGCTCTCCACACCACTAGAGTCAAGCTATCCAGGCTGATGAAGGCTGATAGCCAGAAACCGGTCCGTGGATGCTTGATTCCGGTCTGGGAAAGACATGGCTTGGTAGTTCGGACCGGACTGTTCCCATGAGGCACAGGGTCAGAGCTGATTTGCATATAGCCAGTGTCTAACCCAGGGTGGTGTGGAGTGCAAAAAAACGATGGATTTAGGCCCAGATCCTTGTACTGGGGTGAATGTATTACATTGTTCTACATTCTGTCCATCAACTGTGTTTTTTGCAATTTCACCCGAGTGGGCTGGGGATGCTCAGACGCGAGTCCCAGGCTCTCCACACCACTGGAGTCAAGCTATCCAGGCTGATGAAGGCTGATAGCCAGAAACCGGTCCTTGGATGCTCGATTCCGGTCTGGGAAAGACATGGCTTGGTAGTTCGGACTGGACTGTTCCCATGAGGCACAGGGTCAGAGCTGATTTGCACATAGCCAGTGTCTAACCCAGGGTGGTGTGGAGTGCAAAAAACGATGGATTGAGGCCCAGATCCTTGTACTGGGGTGAATGTATGACATTGTTCTACATTGTGTCAATCAACTGTGTTTTTTGTATGTAAACATTTAGTTCTCTGAGATCTACTATTGGTCTAAGAGAGCCGTCCTTTTTGGGAATTAGAAAGTAAAAGGAATACACGCCCTACTCTTGATCTTGTGGTGGTACAGGCTCTATAGCTTGTTTTGTTAGTAGGGATTCTACCTCTTGTTTGAGGAGGTGTAGGTGATCTGTTGAAAGCTTGTGTGACTTTGGGGTAATCTTTGGAGGAGTGTTGATGAACTCCAGGCAGTAATCAGAATGGATAATTTGTAGAACCCACTTGTCTGTTATCGACTGCCACTTTGATAGGAATTGTGACAGTTTCCCCCCACAGGTGTTAAGCGGTCTGGGGGAACTATGAGCAAGTCACTGCTTTGTATTGGAGGGGGAGGTACGTGTGTGTGTGTTCAAACCTCTACCTCTGCCGTTATTTTCTCTATAACCCCCTCTGAAGTAAGTTTTGGAACCTAAGGGTTGGTTATTGCCCTTATAGGAGGATGCAGTTTCCAAGGAAGTATTTTTGGACCCTGCCCGATAGAAAAAGCACCGAAAGGAACCACAGCCTTGTGTAGACTGAAGAGCTCCCATAGATTTACCCACTTCAGGCTTTTTTCATCTTCTCAAGTGTAGAATCTACCACTGGCCCAAAAAGGTGTGTTCAAAATGGGCGTTTGAACCTCAGGTTTGAACCCAGATATGCGTAGCCAGGCGTGTCTTCTTAAAAGGACACTAGTGTTTACCGCTCTGGCACATGTGTCAGCAGCATCTAGGGAGCGCCTAATTTGATTGTTTGCAATTAATTGTCCCTCACTTACCAGGTCATGCGATTTAGATTTGTGTTTTTGGGGCAGAAATTGGATGAGTTGTTCCATTTCATCCCAATGCACACGGTCACATCTGGCTAGCAATGCTTGTGTGTTAGATATGCGCCAGAAGTTAGCTGCCTGGGAGGCTACCCTTTTCCCTGAAGCATCAGGAGCTTTGACTCCTTACCTGGGGGTGGAGCGTCTCCAGTAGTTTGGGAGTTTGCCCTTTTGCATACATTGGAAACTACTAACGAGTCTAAGGGTAATTGTCCTCTTATGTAGACAGGATCAGATGGTGCAGGTTTGTATTTTTTATCCACTCAAGGGGTAAGGATAAGTGCCCTGACAGGATCCTTCAATATCTCGCCTATATGTCTGGTCATTAACTTGAGCATGGGTAACATATGTGTTTATTTTTGCGAGCTGTTTAATGTTTCAAATAGGATATCCTATTCAAGGGATTCTTTATGGAGCTGGTCACCATGGTAATTGGCAGCCCTGCCTAGCAATTCAATATAGCCTACACTGTCGTCTGGCGGAGAGGGCCTGGTAGGATATAGGTCAGGATCATTGTCTGTGGGAGAGTCAGTGTTGTAGTCATCCCACTCATCTGTAGGTCCTGGCTGAATATCATCATTATTATCATTCCCATCCCCGTGATTGTCAGGTGTATGTGGTGGTGAGTGCTCAGGTGAAGTTGGCACAGGTAGAGACTGAGGCAAAGGTGTTGATGGAAGAGGAGGAGGGGGAAGGGTTTGTTCCAATATTTCTCTTCTTCAATGGAATATGACATTCCTCTTCGGTATTAGCCCCTCTCTTTAGAGTCACCTTAGTGGTAATATGTCCAGTTTTTGGATGCATGACTAACATTTTCTGTATTGGGTCCGGACTTTGGAGCGGATCACCAAAACAATCCTTTTGTAGGTGACTTTGGTGTATCAGCATGTTTCTGCGCTGAAGATTTCGGTGCCAACGGGTCGCGGTTGTTATTTTCAGATCAGAAATGGTTTTCGGTGCCGAGTGGTGATGGTTGGAGTCAGACTTTGTCTTCGACCCTGAAGACTTTGGCTCGGTGCCTGACTTGGAATGGGGCTTTTTGGAGCCAGAAGACTTTTTGGTAGGCTTTGGTGCCGAACCAGAAGACAGTGTCAGAAGCATGTTCTCTGTGCCGACCGGGGCTCGAGGGCGCGGGTTGGTGCAGAGCCTTCTTTTTCGGTTTACTTGGGAGTCGGGGCGAGGCAGGGACTGTATTAATAATACGTTGTCCATGCTGGATATCTTTATCCTATTCGGAGCCATCGTCGGAAAAAGAAACCTGTTCTTGTTCCTCCTCTGCTCCAATAGTGTCGCGGGCTTCTCCATCAGATTCAGGTCCGAAGAGGTCCGGAATGCAGCCTGTGTGTTAGCTCTGCATGTTGCGTCGTTGAGCCCGGCGGTCGCGAAGAGTCTTTTTGGAGCGGAAAGTTCGGCACGTGTCGCAGTCCTGTTCAATGTGTTCCGGTGGCAAACACAGGTTGCACACTTCGTGTGAGTCGGTGCACGTGTATTTGGCGTGGCCCCAAGGACAGAATTTAAAGGGACTACCACGAGCTCTCCAATCGAAATAGGGAAATAGGGTTTTTATCAATAAACACAATACTCGAAAAATGGAGAACGCGATCGGAAACTATACCGTCGAGGGTGAGTTTTCTATGCACCGTGAGACACCGAAGGATCGGCTCCAACCGGAGCGCAGCGAGTAACATCCGAACCTGATGGCAGAAAAAAATCAATATGAAGATGAGTGGATGACCATGCGCACTATCACCGAAACGAGGAGTCACCTACCTCGTGACTAGGAAGACTTCTTCGAAGAAAAACAAAGTGCAAACATCCGGGTCCAACACTAGATGGCGATCTATGCATAGGCATGTGATCTACAGCTCACATGCCTCGAACATTTTTTTTTCTGGCCATCAACTCTTTTTTTGTTTTTTAAACAGATTTTATTGCCGTTTTCAGACAGAAGTAGGACATGCAATTGCAACCAACGTGCTTCGTGAGCCCAAATAATCCATTACCGGAGCATCCTGCCCGTTCATGTTAACATAACATCCCTCCCCCTCCATGAGCCGGTTCATCACCTCTTATGTAGTATTCAATAGTGTTAGCAGTGCGTATATTTATCTCTAGTTCCGGAGGGGTAACCATCCCCACGTTCAGAGGCATCCTCAGTCCGATTTCGTGAAGGGTCAGATTCCAGATAGGGCTTCACTTGTAACCACACAGGTCATCATGGAGAACCCACAAATCTGACCGTCCATTATTGACAAACTTATGTACTTCTACAAAGATGTCATCCCCATGGTGCCCTTCCAGCCACTCTTCCTTGGAAACAGCATCAAAGGCAGTCACATCCATGCTAACCACCGAATACTCCTCTAAATCATTAGATGAACATGTTTCTAATGGCATAGGGGCTTAGAAAATCAGTTACCCTGTTCTTAATGCCTGAAACATATTCTCTTCTATCCTGTAATCATGATTAAACAATCTCATATTTATCGTGAGAATCAAAGGGGAAGCCTTTGATAGGTCACTAGTGGTTAAGGTCTTGGGGATTGATTATGATGGCAGACAGACTTCAGTCTGTCCCCCATCGTTTCGGGAAATGGGACCGCCCGACATGCTGTCGGCTGCCCCATGATCGGGATTAGGATGAGACCACCACCATGGCGGTCGCAATGGCTATATTTCACATTGCAGCGGGTGCTGCCGGTTGTAAAAGTGGTGCCGGCCACATGGTGCAGGAAAATGTAGGGGGGCACCATGGGTGCAGCCAGTGCCCAAAACATGGGTGTAGGGGGGCCCGCAACGGGCCCCCAATGTCCATCCCCGCCAGCCTTTTAATGGCGGGTGAACCACCATGGAAAGGCTGGCGGGGAGGCACATCCTAATCCCTACAGTGGGGCCTGGTAGGCACCGCCACCATTTTGGGGATGGGAAGACCGCTGCCGCACCGGCGGGCTGAAGGAGTCTGTCTGATGCGTGGCGGTCAGATTTTTTGACCACCACGGACCCGCCCATTATAATATGGTGGGCAGGAAATTGCCTAACGATGGCATCATCGTAATCAACCCCTTAGTAATTGGTTAAGGTCTACTCCAAGAACAAATGTTGAACCCCAGGCATACTGCCTGAAGTGTTCCATTCATCAGACACATGCTACATTTCTCGGCCAATGACGGAGTATGGTAAGTTCTTTACTGACCAGTTCCCTTTGGGTAACACAACACCATGTCCATTCCTACTGGCAGCATGGTTGTTGCGTTATTGATAGTATGATCAAAACCTTAAAGTGGAATCATTTTACAAATGACCTCCTTTGTTGGGGCAAAATTCACCTTGAAGTTCCCTACTGCATTCAAACTAGCCTTTATCTTTCAATAACTGTTGTACAATATTAAAACTCTGATAGATCACAAAAGGATCTCACATATTCCTTGTCTGTAGAAGAGGGGACAGTCTTAATTGCCTCTTCTTCCTCCCTTTTTGGCGGAATACCTCTCTCAGTCACCCCAAGTAAGTTACACATTGCATCACAAAATTGCACTTTTAATTTAATTTTAGCATTAGCACATCTGGCCACAACTAAGGGTTCTGGCCAGGGCTTAATTTGTAAAAAAATAAAATATGTGACAGCGCTCTCATTAGGAGGCCACTTCAGCGTGCATCAGACATTGCCCCTGCCAAAACAAAACTACTAACTATCACAATCCTACATGTGTGGCAATTTGGACTATTCCAGGCCCACCGGAAACTACGGTCTCAAATCAAGCACTGGTCCTAGCTAATCAGCAGAATCCACAGCCTCTATGATTCCATCTTTTTGCAGTTTCTGAAAGTCATTCTCAGTTCCTATTGGAGTGTTTCTTACTTTACGAGTCCATCCTGGAGAATGATTTTGTGCGTCAAAAATATTCTTGGAAATCCCTTGCTCGCCGAATGTCCAAAATCTTCATTATTATTGTTGGACTTGGCCCTGCTTGCACGGTCATCCCGAACTTTTTCGCCTTCCCCCTAGCCTTTTTGCTGTTGTGGAATGAGTGGTTGTAGGACGTTGGACACTTTGGCACTGGTTAGCAGTGCCAAGTGTGTGTGTGTTTTCTGCCCTACATAGGCTTATGTTAGAAACCCCCTCCTTTTAGGGGGCATCCCCACCATGGGAGGAAATGTATATGCCATGTGTGGTGTGAGGAAAATAATAAATGCTGTGCAATGGTGTACACACCTTTATTTACACCATTGCAGAAACTTCAGTTTTAAAATGGACGGCTTTGCTGAATGTTTGTACCGCCTGCATGAGGTGGGTTGGCGGTCCAGTGTTCGAAGTGACAGGGTGCTCTACACCTCCCCCACAGTGACAGTAGGGACTGGAACTGCCATGAGCCTTCTAGAAGGTTCTAGCCTTTTCTGGTTGGTGGGGTGAGGGGGGTGTATATATAGGGGGCTGTGCCTCCATGTGCTCAGACTGTGCGTGGACTTTGACTGAGAGAGGACACTCTGCCAGGAGGTACCACCACAAGGGCCTGTGTGCTGGCCCCTGTGCCCATCTGTACCCCTCTGCTGTCCACAGGGCTAGTGAGAGACTCTGCTGGAGTGGAGACTGCGGCGCTAGCAGGATTGCCATTGTAATGGAGGATGACTGTTCCTAGGAACTGCTGCTTCAGGTCTGGTGAAGTGCCATAATGCCTGCTGATCTTGCCCTGCATTACCTGTTTCCTGTAGGTTCATGTGTTTCTCCTTTTTATTAGGTCATCAAAATAGGTAACTTTATACACAGCCAGCCGACACGTGTTTCGTTGTAGGACTGTACATACACAGAAGCTACAACTCTTCAGGGCTGGAAAATACAAAAGGAATGACCTGAGTCGCACTCCTACATATGCTTGTCAAAACAAAGTGTGCTCTGCCATACATTATGTGCCAATAGTGACATTTTAGTCGATACACACCTCCTTTTGTGGAACCCTAGAGTATTAGTCGTCAAATGGTCTTCCAAAAGTACAGTCTAGTCTCAACAGAACGAATAGAATGAAATCTCACCCGTGTCGCAATTCTAATGGGTCACAAATTATGTGTATACACCAATCACTTGCTGATTACAGCCATTGACATAATGTGCGAAACCACAGAAAGAAACACAATGTACATGATTAAATGAATCAAATTTATAATACCTCAATTGCTGAATCGTTAATATCTCGACTAGTTCCATATAAAAATATAGAAAAGAAAGAGAAAGAAAGTAACAGAGAGAAGAGGGGAGGGACATCAAGAGAACGGAATTAGTCTCTCCACATCCTCACAACTGAACTCCTCTTAATTTCAAATATCAATGACATCCAAGTTATAACTTACCCCAATTCCGGTGTTACTTCCAACCCGGAGGGGTACCTTTAAAGCTGTAAAATCCCGATAGCATGACCCCTATATTTTACAGTGGCGACGTCTATCAGTTAAGCTTGAATGTGAGATGTGTGGATAGACACACATTCTCTCAAGCACCTTATAACTGAATATATCTAGTCAAATGTCAGTAAAAACCATCAGTAAAAAACCTATAGCAATGCAGATTGTAATTGGGGCTCATTATGCCTCCAAGACCATCTCTGTTCCACGGACTATCGTTTGTATTAATGCATCAAAGAAATCTCCCGACAATCACAGTGTGCCACCAATGTATAATGACATACCCTGTACATAGATTATGTATAAATTAGGTCAATCTTACCTGCTATTTCTCTGTAATCTCAATCCCAAAGATCTGTTTAAATTATTATAGATTCTATTTTCGCTGGAATCAGATCAGGTCCAAAGGGTGAATTCCCCAGAAAAACAAAACAAAACGTAACCACGGGTGCGTATGTTACGAGCTCCTGAAAGATGAGTAATTAACCAAACATTAGTTCTCCTCATATTCTAATATACTAGTAAATGGACAATCATTAAACTTAAGTAGAAGTTCACTAAAAACATCTCTGGACCGATGTACTTACCTTCGGCACAATCGCCCTCGCGCTACTGGCGTCCAAAACCCAGAAGTGAATCGGGTTTGACCTAGGAAGCAGCGTTTTAGTAGAGCAATCGGGAAAAACGACTAAAACGCTGACCCTATGTCACTTGTGATCGCGTCCGGTATGTAAAACACAAGTTGATACTCGGTCTATTGAACGAGTGTAAACTCAAATACCTATTATATGTCAAGTGTTTTTAAAAGTTTATGCCGGGAGAAAAATTAAAACGTAGACTCATTTGCAATGAGGGCGGTTTCGGTGCTGTGTTTGGCTCGAAAGCCGTTCTGTGAGGGATCCAGGGAGTTGTTGGATTCAAGGAAGGCTGCTAGTTGGCTATTGACGGCTTTCTCGATGACTTTGGCCGGGAAAGGGAGGAGGGAAATGGGTCGGTAGTCTTTCAGATCTGAGGGGTCTGCTGTTGGTTTTTTCAGAAGGGCGCTGAGTTCGGCG
Source organism: Lissotriton helveticus (assembly GCF_964261635.1). Classification (NCBI taxonomy): domain Eukaryota; kingdom Metazoa; phylum Chordata; class Amphibia; order Caudata; family Salamandridae; genus Lissotriton; species Lissotriton helveticus. Next base: position 1,992,433,407 of record NC_136065.1, read on the forward strand.
TGTTTCCATATTTCTGGAAAGGTGGCGGAGTTGAAGGAGCAGTTGATGACATCGCGGAGTTGGGGAGCGATGATGGAGTCAGCTTTGTTGAAGATGTAGTGGGGGCAGGGGTCAGAAGGTGAGCCAGAGTGGATTGCGTTCATGAGGCGAATGGTGTCTTCAATGGTGATTGGGTTCCAGGAGTTGAGGTAGTTAGTTGGAGGGGTGGGATCTGAAGGGGGTGGGGTGAGTTGGTCATTGGGAGTATTCTTGAAGCTGTTGTGGATGTCGGCAATTTTGTTGTAGAAGAAGGAGGATAGCGCATCGCAGAGGTCTTGGGAGTTAGTGATGTCGTTGGATGCTGCGGGAGGGTTGGTGAATTCTTTGTACGATATTGAAGAGTTCCTTGCTGTTATGAGAATTATTGTCGAGACGGTCCTTAAGTGCTGATTTCTTGGCGGATCGGATCAGTTGGTGGTGTTTGCGGGTGGCTGTCTTGAGGGAGGCCATGTTGTCTGAGGTTGGTTCTTTTCTCCAATTCTTCTCCAGGGTGCGGCATGTCTTCTTGGATTTTTTAAGGTCATCGTTGAACCAGGGAGCTTTTTTGCTGGATGATTTCGACTGGTGTTTTTTCAGGGGTGCTAATTCGTCCGCACTGTGGGTAATCCATTGCCTGAGGTTGGTGGCCGCTAGGTCTGGGTCCGTTGCCAGGGTGGGAGTGTTTTGGCTGAGTGATGTGAGGAGATGTTCGGTGGTGATTTTGTTCCATTTTCTTCGGGGAATGGGTTGTGGACGGTTGTGGGTCAGGGTTGTTTTGTAGCTGAAGTGAACACAGCTATGATCCGTCCAGTGGAGGGCTGTAGTATGATCGAAGGAGATGTGCTTGCTGGAGGTGAAGATCGGGTCGAGCGTGTGTCCGGCTATGTGAGTGGGGGTGTCAACAAGTTGTTTGAGTACGAGATTGGACAGGTTGTCCAGAAGGGTGGTGGTGTTGTTGTCGAGAGTGTTGTCAAGGTGGTAGTTGAGGTCTCCTAGAAGAATGTAGTCCTCGGAGGCGAGGGCGTGCGGGCTGACGAAGTCAGTGATGTCGTCGCTGAATTGAGATCGGGTGCCTGGGGGCCTGTAAATGAGGGTTCCTCTAAGTGTGGTCCTGGGGTCGGTGTGGATCTGGAAGTGGAGGTGTTCGGCGGTTGCAAGATTGACGTCAGAGCTGGTTGTAATTTTGATGGTGTTTCTATGGACGATGGCGATGCCTCCTCCAGTTTTTTTATTGGTGCGTTCTTTTCGAATGATCTTGTAAGTGTCCGGTATGGCTATGGCGATGTCGGGGGCAGAAGATGCATTCATCCAAGTTTCAGTAAGGAAGGCGATGTCAGGTGACGCAGTGTCGATTAGGTCCCAGAGTTCGGTTGCATGTCTGTGGACCGAGCGGGTGTTCAGTAGGATGCATTTCAAGTCGTTGGGTTCGGAGCTGTGTGTGGAGGAAGTGTGTTTGGTGAGGGTCCTGACGCAGTTGAACTTACAAGAGAGGCAGGAGAATGGGCCGTGGGTACGTCGTGGGGTAGCTTCGCAGCAAAGTGGGGTGCGTCCGGCGTTGAGGGCGAGGAGAGTAGCGGCATCATAAGTTACTCTGGGGGGTTGGGAGCGGCATAGAGCAGGGGAACGGGCGCTGGGCGCGGTCCAGGCGCAGACGGGCTTACCTTTGGCGCACCTTCGGCGCGAATGGGCCGCACTCGCTGCGCGTGAACGCTGCGCGTTAAGGCATCTGTCATAAATGGATGGTGAAAGGGGAGGGGCGAGGGCGGGGCAGCTGGGAGGCGGGAGCGGGGTCGAAGGCCGGTCTGGGAGGCACAGTAAACAAACAAGCAACAAGATGGCTGCAAGCCACGGTAGGGAACAGGATGAGATTGGGCACGATGTAGCAGGCGATCGACTGGGCAGCACAATCAGGCAACAAATTGCAAAGCGAGTGTCAGAGCAATATGATAAGGCACAAAATAAATTAAATGACGGTCTGTTCAGCAAGATCTAGTGCGCTCAGATCTAGTAAATTGCAAAGCTCGCGTCACAACAGTCTAATAATGCACAATCCACAGTAAATACGCTGCGCTCGGATCTAGAAATAATTGTTGCTATGGCAGTGCAGTCTAGGCGCTACGATACCACGTGTGGGGTAGAGCAGTGAGGGAGCGACCGCTTCAGAGAGCCTCCTGACGGTCACAGCGCTACAGCTGCCGTGGTGGAGCCTACACTCTCTGTGGGAGGGCGGGGCAGCTGGGAGGCGGGAGCGGGGTCGAGGGCCGGTCTGGGAGGCACAGTAAACAAACAAGCAACAAGATGGCTGCAAGCCACGGTAGGGAACAGGATGAGATTGGGCACGATGTAGCAGGCGATCGACTGGGCAGCACAATCAGGCAACAAATTGCAAAGCGAGTGTCAGACCAATATGATAAGGCACAAAATAAATTAAATGACGGTCTGTTCAGCAAGATCTAGTGCGCTCAGATCTAGTAAATTGCAAAGCGCGCGTCACAACAGTCTAATAATGCACAATCCACAGTAAATACGCTGCGCTCGGATCTAGAAATAATTGTTGCTATGGCAGTGCAGTCTAGGCGCTACGATACCACGTGTGGGGTAGAGCAGGGAGCAGTGAGGGAGCGACCGCTTCAGAGAGCCTCCTGACGGTCACCCGTAATATTCCCATTGCAGATATCTGCAGGGCTGCCACTTGGAAGTTGGTCCATACCTTTGCGAAACACTACTGTCTGGACTCTGATGCCAGAGCAGATGCTTAGGTTGGGCAGGCTTAGTTAAGAAATCTGTTTGCACAGTAGTGGTGTTGTCTTTTTCCTCCACCACCGGATTGGTTGTTGGGATGGGCTTGCCATTCTATTCACTAGATTATGACTATACACAGAGATCCCCTACTACAGAAGCAGTAGTTTCTTACCTGTAACTCCAGTTCTGTAGTAGGGGTATCTCGGTTATAGCGCCCGCCCTCCTCCCCGGTGGAGAAAATGATAATGTACTGTATGCTACAGGCCTTGCTTTATACACCGTCAAAAGAACTGAAAGTAAAAGGACTTTGGCTGTGCATCCTGGGATACGAGGGTCTCTGGAGAGTTCCTTAAAGGCCCGGTATCCCTTTTCCAGACACATAATGGCAGCCTATGGGGGTTGTCTGGCCAACCCTTCCCCTCTGTCATTTCAAGGATTTTGGTGAAGGGAAAGTTTCTCTATGTGTGAAACTTGGTAATATATGTAAAATTAGATTTATTTGCTATCCTTTTCACTTTAAGTTGAAGTACTGGCCAGTGTAGCCTTGTGGTTATAGGCTGCATTATTTGTCTTTGATTTTCTCTTAAGTGTCTATGCAGGACTGCAAAGAAGACAGTTTAAGAGATTATTTTTGATTGCTCCGGGGTCCCCGCACATGGGCGGGACTATTCACTAGATTATGACTATACACAGAGATCCCCACTACAAAACCCCGGGGACCACTACCTCCCCGGGGCGTCACTCATGTTGGGAGGGGGGGCGCACGGCCCCCCTCCTCCCCCTCCTTGTGCCCATGATCGCCCTGGGGGCCGGCTCTTGCAGTGTCCCAGGGTGCCCACCCCGGGACACTGCTGTTTGCTATGACAGGGCGGCAGCGAGCGGCTCCCCCCCCCCCCCCGTCATAGCAAATTTGCTTTGGATTTTGGAAGCGAGTCACAAGATGGGTGCCAACACTTCCTGGTTTGGAGTGTTGGCAGCCAATTAGAATGAAGCTTGTGGTCGAGAGGATTTGCAAACCCACCGCGGCCATAGATCTCAAAGTTTTTTCTTTTTCAAATTTCTCAGGAACTACTGAACGGATTTACAGCATTTAACAACAAGCATTTGCAACGCAATAGGTCTCGCATTTTTTTTTTTTTAGAGTTCGGTATATTGTCTTTTTTACTTATGTGTTTTGTAGTGGATGGATTTGATGGCAATTGTGGGTTTTACAATGAATCTAAAAAGAAGCGTGTTGATTGTGGGTTCTGGTGTATGAGGCTTACTGGGATACAATTTTAAATAATTACTGGATTTCTTTTAGTAAATGGATACTATGCTCTTATTAAGGGCACAACGAGATTGCTTTATTATATACAGGGAATTGCCGGGTATGGATATATTTAATCCAAGAGAATAGAAGTCACCTGATGATTTTATTTGTGGGTATTTAATAATTTTAAGCAGTATGATGGTGGAATTTGACTATGCTTTTAACACCACAGTGAGTGGCTGCTATGAATTTTATAGGATTACCACAATGAATCCACAACGAGCAGAATAAAGATAACATTTGCTGTATGTAACTGGTAGGTCTGTGCACAAACCAATGAAACATAGCCTGAGGTTCTAATGCTGGGATGAGCATGGAGGCAGATCCCTGGGTGCGGACACAGACTGGGGATGCACTGGACCCATAGGCATGGGGAGCAGAGACACAGTGAGACAATGTGAGCTGAAGCAGACACAGGATTACAGGCTATGAATGCAGCGATCCCATGCAGTGGACACATACTGGGGGCACAGTGAGGAACCACAAACAAAAGGGGATGCATTTGTGGGGTGGACACATATAGGGACATAGTGCATCAACCAGGCATAAGGTAAGAAGGAGGATAAACACCCATCCAGGTACAGAGGTTGGGACACCATTCAGTGGACACACAGTGGGAGTGACGACGACTGGCGAGCGCAGGCATATTGCAGGGAGGCGGGATACGGTGGGCACATACGACTGAGGATGAGCAGATAATAGGCAGAGGACATGGAGGCTGGTGGTAAAAGACAGAAGGGGGATGAACGTGCAGTGGGTCATATACATAGGGCATACAGGGAGCAGGTGAAGGGTGATTATACACTGGCGGGATAGGTACAGTGAAAGGGGGAGAACCGACAACAGATGTATTAAGAGTTTGACCAGATTCTGTAGAACGGATCTTGGAAGCAGTTAACACACGCAGTGGATAGACACAGTAGGCGATTGGGCAAAGAAAGGAAATTGTAAAAGAGAAAACCAGGACTGGTCAATTGCATTCTGAATGAAATTGAGTCATCATGTAAATCTACCTTGTCAGTAAGGACTTTGAGGGTTGAGCCATGCCAAGTTTTTACTATATCCACCTGAAACATATTTACATGCGTTACTGAAAATGGGAATCAGAATGGGTCTGTAGTCTGACCCTTATCAACCTGCAATGGATGACCCTGATTTATACAAGATTAGAAATCTTCATCACTATGTCTCTACAAGAGGAATAGCCATTTTATTTAGGCTAATAATCATATTCAAAATTATACTTTTATTTTAAAAAAAATTATGCTCTAGCTAGGAAGGCATGTTTTATTGTTATGAATTTAATGACTAGATTATTGTCTTATTAAAAACACAAACATTTTGAGAAGACAAGCTGCCTGCAGAGAGTGCTGGTTATACCTTCCTCAAGTGCCACACTCTGCTCGCCATTGAGGGAAAAGTACCTGAACCCTGGATCTGAAAGGGATTTAGTGTATGCCAACTCTACAGATGGTTTATTTCATAAAGGTGAGTTTTTAACATACCTCACTGGTTTGAGAGCCTGCTTCAGAGAAATGAGCATACTTTAGAGCGCGAAAGGTTCGAACACCAGTGGGGCTGACTAAGACCCTACTTTAAAGGGAAATGCAAATTTGGCTGTGATAATACTGCACCAAAAAAATGTGATACAATATTACAACACTAGAGTGATATTCGGATGCATGAACGAGATAAATTATAAATAACACACGTTTAGCACCATTCCAAATTACTCAGTCTTGGAGCCCGGGCAATGTTACAATTCAATTTGGACCAGCATTGACCTAGCACAAATTGTTTGAGAAAACACATGTGGAGTAAGTAATTTGCACAACACTTGTAATCCGGTTTAGGAGCAAATGTTCAATTATGTGTGGTTTGGGATTAACCTGAGTCAATGACTGAGGACCTAAAGCTTTCATTTTTTAGAAGTGTAAAATAGGAATTCAACTGTTTCAGAATAACACTTTATTTTCCAAAAGATAATTATGTTCTATGCACATTATACATTGCTGATATGTGAGTAAACTCAAAATCTGTTTTCTTTTAGCTACGCGTACTTGTCACAATAGCCAAATCCACAGATGCCCGTGCTATAAAATAAAGATTTACTGAGAATTTCTGTGCTTCAGGTAGATATTTTATTTTAATCCTGAGCACAAAAGCAACACATCTTTTTGGAAAGCACTTGGCGTAGTTAGATTCAATGCAAATATTAAAAGTGCAAAAAGCCCCACAATACGCTAATTAAATTAAAGAAGAGAAAATATGACTGAATGCTTTTCGAAATTAGTTATTTTCCAAAATACGTGATGAAAAAAATATGCTCGCAACTCTGGTTACACCCGAATAATGGGGCAGAATCCCTTTTAAAGGTGAGCTCGAGTGGTGTACATAGTCACTGCATTAGCTGCCTAATTTCTTCAAGTCATTTTCAGACAGACCTGGAGCTTTAGCCATCAGCGTGTTGCATGTGGTAAGTGTTGCTTTTTACATTGAACCACCTCAAAATCCGGGCATGCAACCCTGAACATGGATGGTTTGGGGTGCGGCCCGAGCGATTAACAGTGGCTGAGATTAATTCCATCAATCACTTTTTTATGCTTTAATATGATGTGGAACCCCGACAATTAGGTCTCTGTAATAGGCACCTCCGACCCACAGCAGCACCAGCCGAGGGCCGGGCGTCCGCAGGGGGGGGGGGGGGGGGGGGGGGGGGAGGGGGGGAGGAAGAAGGGGCGCTTGCCCCGCCCTGGATCTCTGGTCCGGTGCGGGCCTTACTGGTGCAGCCATCCAAAATGCTGGTTTTTGTTTGGGCTGGCACTTTTCATGGTCATATAACGTCATTAAGTGTCCTTTGGATGACACAACCTGGGCACAACCTGGACACTTGATTGCCAGGCTCCACCATATAATACCCCCGGAGCTCAGGGTGACACTTCTGTGACTGGCTACAGGAAGGATAAGGGCTGGCTACTACAGAAAGTAAATAGTTCTGTGTGTGCCTTGTTTACTTTCTCTGCTCGCTGCTTCCTTAAGCATCCCCGAAACCAGGGAAAAGAAAGGGAATAGAAGTGTAAATGTGAATGGCAGGTCAGACAAAGCAGCTATCTATCTTTCGCCTCCAAGTCTCGGTTGACAGTTATTCTCTCCCACAACTGACCATGAGGTTTTTAAGAAAACCCTTAACAGGTGCAGTGATGCTACGCTTCTTCTCGGGGTCAATTATTTAGTTATTTGCCACGAAAAATAAACTGCCGCCATTTCCTATAGCCTCGGACATAGAACTAGTTTGCCAGTGCACCAAGCACTGCGTGTTTACAAACGTGAAGGCCGTTTGTGGAGTTGAAACTTCCACCCTTTTTTAGCCCATGACTCATATCACAGGTATTTATTTGGTGGTACAGAAAAAAAAACCCAACACAAACCAATTTAACAGAACGAAGCTACAGCTATAGTTACCATTTCTGTTTTTCATTGTACACAGTGGCTTGGCTACATCTTGAGAAGTACTGATTTTCCACTTTTTTTGCCAATGGATGTTTATTGTATTAATATACTAAGCATCCTGCCTTTAGCTTTGACTTTTGCGACACCGCTGGGTTACAGTTTTTGCAGGCATACACACTACACTTCCCCCACTTGCAATAACCTTTGGTTCACCTGAAGCCAAAGTTTTACACAAATGTAATGAAGCCCTCAGGTGCTCCCATTAACATCAATCAACAAGTTGTTGTGACAAAGATTTGCAGGAACCAGACCAGCAATGCCACATCAACAGCAGGCAGACACAGCACACCCCCTACTGCACTTTCTGTTCCGTCCTCCTCTCCTGTCCGTGGTTTGTTCCTCACCCACTTCCTTCAAATATGGCCATATCTGCACACAAAGTAAAGTACTTTCTCTAACATCCTCCACTTTCCTGTGCCTTTACTCTCTTAAAAACCTTATTTACCCTTAAACTGCTCCTTTAACTTTTTAAATGAACTAAAAGTTCTCCTTTGTTCCACGTTTCACCTCAACTACAGCAGGCGCACACACAAATGTACATAACACCCTAAAACATTGCACACTTTACCCCAAAAACATATTTGCAAATATTTTCTATATGTTTCATGGTGTACTGCGCTAAACTATTCTGTATCGATCAAACCATGAGCGTAATGTAATGATGTGCAGGAGGCTAACAGTAAGCCGGTGTTAAATATTAGCCACTCCCCCGTAACACCATTTTTAAAACGGTTTTCAACTTCTTTTGCAATGTGCTGGTGAAAACAGTTCATGTTTACTTACATCAGAACTGTAATATTAGCACCTGCATGGAGCTTAAATTAGGCTGGTGTCTGCTGGGACGCTTAGCATTCTCTTTATGTTTATCTCCTATAAACATTATCGGCATTTTAGTTTGGACTCCTTATAGGTTATTATAGTGGATTCATCTAGCACAATAAAGCTAAAATATAGAAAAAAATTAGCCCTCAAACCGTTACGCTACAATGCTACTGCAATGCTGCACCAGTAATAGCTACACCAATAACCAACATATTAAAAATCACTAAAATGACTATGCTCACTTTATCATACTCTCACTAACTCAGTAACTATATCACTCTCATTACAGACTAACTCACTAACTCACACACTACCTAACTACCTCTCTAACTCTCTCTCACTAACTAACTCTCTCTCACTATATCACACTAACTAATTCTTGCACTAACAAAAACACTCATTCTCACTATCCCTACCTAATTAACACACTCCCTCAAACTCTATTTTACTAACTACCTTTCACACTAACACTAACTTACTACTTAACTCACACCAACAAATTAAATAACTCAAACTCTTTCAATACCTCACTAATTAACTCTCACTAACTCTCTCGCACACAAACTCACTAGCTCACTAACCACATCACTAACTCGCTCTTTCAATAATTAGCTAACTCATTAACTAACTACTTCTTTCACTAACACACTAATAAACTCTCTCTCACACTAACTCTCTCATTCTCTTGCTAACTCACTATCTCTCACTAACTCTTTCTCTCACTAAATAACTTTCCAACTCTCTCTCTCATTAACTATCTGAATCACTAACTATCTCTCACACTAACTCCCCCAATATCAAAACAACCAATAGCAAACAACCATTACAACAAGCATATACAAATTCCCAGCTTTTTTTTATTATAATCATTACATTCTATATAATGCTTTCATAGTCCTATATACAGTAATAAAAATACTTCTAACACTTCTTTATTATAAATGTTCACCATACTACACACTTCTGCACAGCACAACTTAAAAACATGGGCAAAGTAAATAGCTCTGGCTAAAAACGTATAAGGTCCCAAAGGCGAGAACTATTGGCTATGTCAATGCTTGTTCAGCTATTATTTCTTCCCATGACTCATGTCATTGGTAGCTGAGCGCTATGGTACTACCAATGACATTTAGCATAGCGCTCCGCTACCAATCATATGGGACAGCCACCAGGAGGCTCAGGCGGCATTGCAGGCAGGCAGCACTGTCATTGGCTAGCTGAACGTTACCAATGATAGCTGACTACCACATCGCCTAATTGCCTAGCAATGCTGCAAATCAAGAGCTGGACCAATCATGGTCCAACTCCGACCTGCCCCCGCTCTGCTTAGCTCCCAGCAAGTGCACACTGTGCAGGCTCCTCTCCAGTCAGACGGAGAGTTCAGAGAGAGGCAGCTTCTCTGTCCTGTGCTTCTTGTTCAAATCTAACAATAAATTAATTTAAAACTATTTAAAACTTGAAGTTTTAGGGGTTTTTGACAGCCTGTATGTTTTACAGCAAACCCTGCCTGGTTTTGTTTATTTTCTGAAACGTGGTGGAAAACAGAAGGAGACTTTTAATAGAGGAAGGTAAAAATCAGGGCAGAAAGATTCAGAAAAATGGGGGGGGGGGGAGGGAACACAAGGAAGGGAAAAGCAGTAAAAAATAAACAAGGCAAAAACAGGGAAAAACAGAACGATGGGGGAGATGAAGGAAAAAGCAGTAAAAAACATGGTGAATTCAGGAGTAAGCAGTCAGAAAACGGGGGTAGTGGAAAGGAAGGAAAAAGCTGTGAAAATAAGGCAAAAGCATGAGAGAATACTCAGAAAAATGAAAGGAGGAAGCAGTAAAAAAATGGGACAAAAGCAGGAGAATGCAGAAAGCAGTCAGAAAAACAGGGGAGACGTTAACATTTTGCCCCCCCCCCTGGAAAAATTTCTGCGGACGCCCATGCCGAGGGCTACTGAGAAAAGCTTTGGGCACCATCAGCACGTAGTATTTTACAAAATACACACTTCATAAAAGCCCTGCGTCACAGAATTACTGGTAGGAGCCACAACAAGGGACGTTAATTTAAAAAAAAAAAAATCACAATGACGTTGGAATACAACTCTCCTGCGTTCAGGTTTAAAAGAAGGCTGCTTCTGTAAAGGAGGGGAAAAAACACATTCTGTCTTCCTCTGCCATTTCCGTTCCTTCAATTAAACCCACAGGTCTGTGGATGTTTCTCCCTCCCCCACCCTCCTACTGCAGCTTTTCTTCATTGAAAAACAATCCGCGCTTTGCAGAAATCCGGAAGCGCTTGTTGGTTTAAAGGTTTGGTGTAGAGGGTGCGATATTCATAGCTGCCAAGGTTTCAGTTTGCCATGTGTGACATTTTTATAAATTCAGGTAAATTATGAGTGACATTTCAACGACTATGAGAGACACTTTCTCGCGAGCAAAAATCATGCAACGAAGACGAGGGACACTTGTAAATATATGAAATTACAGCCATTTGAGCAACAAGAAACTCCATGAACTTCTTGAAACTGCTGCAGAGAACTGGAAGCACATTCCAGTGCTCCCTCCCTCCTGTAACCTGACTGTACTGTAAACGAATGTATAACCATGATATTAAACAGGTTTTTCAGTAGCAGTACTTTATTAAAGTTCTGTGTATTTAGGAGGTCTGTGTTATTGCTGACACATGCACAGTTAAATACAAAAATATGTACACGATGCAACAGATCGAGCAGAGAGCCCTAGTGGCAAAACACGCACCGGCACCCTGTACTCTGACGAGAATACCCTCAAGTGATTAGTACTGGTACCCAAGAAGGAGGACAAGGCAGAAGCCCTAGACGTTCACTACAATGGTATGTGATGACCAATAGTAGAGGCAGATGTTGGCCATTGTCAGAACCCACTCGTATGTAGAACGGACACTTTTGTTGAAAGAGATCCTGGGGGGTTAATTGTCCCAAAGGAATTTCTGCGCTCTGGACGTCAATGCAGTAAACAACTGGCTGAGTACAGGGAAGAGGAAATTCTGGAGGACATACAGGAGGTGCAGAAGGACAATCATTGTACAAAACCACTCTGCCAAGCACATTAAGCGGCAAACAGTGACTTGGTCGATCTGTTTAGGTCTGCTGGAATGGCACAGGGAAGGAGGCTAAGGTTGAGGGTCGAAACCAGGTCGGCTCCCAGGTCATGTAAATCCCTAGGTAATAAATGCTTACAAACTGGATCACCAGCGTCGGGTGCCAGGTCTCATCACCTGTGTTCCCCTTAAAAGAGATCCGCAGGGAGTTAAGCCAGTTCATTGTGGGACCTGAAGCATCCCCGAAGGATAGAACGCCCGCAATGTCCTGTGTCTGCTGGACGGACCATAAACAGAAGGACGTCGTTGATGGAGAGGGCTGGTCTATCCTCCAGTGCCATCCCCCAGTCAAACCCCAAAACCTGGGCATTGCATCGTATCAACAAAACCAAGGGTTCCATGGTGAGAGTTAAGGGGTGACGGCCATCCGTGTCTGATGCTTCAGTAAATAGGAAATCTGGGGGACAGTACGACATTCACCCGCGTCTGCGGCCAAGCATACAGGACACGGACGTAGTAGGCTCGATGCCTAAGTCCCAACCTCATTTTGATCAGTGTGTTGGAGGGTAAGTATTATTTTTTTATTAGGTTTCTATTATGTGCAATGTGTGCCAGGGGCCAACTAATGCAGCAGTGCAACAGAGTTGTCCAAGACCAATGGGCCGCTACTTGTTCCTCCTACACTGCTGCACCTCCAACGCCAGGGCAGCAGGCCTCTCTCCTTCGGCCCGACCTCCCAGATGCCGCGGCCTCAAGCACCCAATACCGGTCAATACATTAGTCGCCTCTGTCGGCCTCCACTGTGATCAAGCAGCAAGGTAAGCCACCCACGCACCCGGAGGCCTCCGAAAGCCAGGGGAGGCGCCACCTCATCCCCTCACCACATGGGAGGCCGGGCCATGCCACTACCGTGAGCCCAGTCACTTACCGCAGCCCATCCCGGTAGGTGCAAATCTCCCGCCGCTTCTGACCCACCTTAACGTCTTCCTCTTACTCCGGACGTGAGGAAGCACTATGGTATACTGGGCCCCCATGGTGTGTACAGCAAGTAGTCACCACTGAGCTCAGGCCCGCCCCGGCATCTAATTAGTGTAAAAGCAGAGTGACGCCAGGCACGAATTGAAACATTGTCGCAGTCACCCTCAGCCCCTCGAGGTGAGAGCATTAACTATCAAGTTACTGAGCCCAGCAGTTGCTGGCAGTGGCAGCACGTCTCAAAGCAGCAGCACTGAGAGCCGGTGCACAGGTGCAGGCACCCGTGGCGCTTGCTGGCCCCCTGCATCGCCAGAGTTTCATAGTGTGGCATTATGTGTGACAATGCATTTCAGTACGGTGTTGCAGAACACCACACTGAAATGCGTAAGCGTCACACCTGATGCGTGATACTGGACAGGCATGGATTTTACAGTGCATGGATATTAAGAATGTGTGTAGAGCCGTCACTCCCGAGCTCGAGCCTGTAATGCCCGCAGCCAGGTGACTTCAAGAGGAGGCAATGGGCGCCTGCTGTGCCGGCAGGAGCTGAGCGGCCAAAGGTCCCTTCCGTTGATCTGTCTTGAGAAGCAGCTTCTCTGCAGACAGGCTCTTGGTTAGCAGCACAGGCGCCCGTGCCATCCCTCGAATAGGATGCCAGGGTACCTGCCCTACCGGGCAGTGCCACCCAAGTTGTGTTTTCTATAGCGCCACATATCAGCAGTGACCAGACTCGCTCCTGGGCAGCAGCTGAGGTGCCCTGTGCCATCCATCCGATCAATCAATCAATCAATCAATCAACGACATTTATAGAGCGCACTACTTACCCGGAGGGTCTCAAGGCGCTTGGGGGGGGGGGGTTGGGGTGCTGCTACTGCTCGAACAGCCAGGTCTTGAGCTTCTTCCTGAAGGAGAGGTGGTCTTGGGTCAGGCGCAGGTCGGACGGGAGGGAGTTCCAGGTCTTGGCGGCCAGGTAGGAGAAGGACCTTCCTCCTGTTGTCGCTCTTCGGATGCGGGGGACGGCGGCGAGGGCGTGGTTGGTCGATCGGAGGTGGCGTTTGGGAGCGTAGAAGTTGAGGCGGTTGTTGAGGTAGCTCGGGCCTTGGTCGTGTAGGGCTTTGTGTGCGTGGGTGAGGAGACGGAAGGTGATTCTCTTGTTGACGGGGAGCCAGTGCAGGTCTCTTAGATGTCCGGAGATGTGGCTGCGTCGGGGGATGTCGAGGATGAGTCTGGCTGAGTCGTTCTGGATCCGCTGGAGTCTCTTCTGGAGCTTGGCGGTGGTTCCGGCGTAGAGGGCGTTGCCGTAGTCCAGTCGGCTGGTAACGAGGGCCTGGGTGACCGTCTTCCTGGTTTCTGTGGGGATCCACCGGAAGATCTTCCGTAGCATGCATAGGATGTGAAAACAGGATGCGGAGACGGCGTTGACTTGTCTGGTCATGGAGAGGGATGAGTCCAGGATGAAGCCCAGGTTGCGTGCGTGGTCCGTCGGTTTGGGTGTGGTGCCCAGGGCGGGGGGCCACCAGGAGTCGTCCCAGGCGGAGGGTGAGGAGCCCAGGATGAGGACCTCCGTCTTGTCTGAGTTCAGTTTCAGGCGGCTGGTTGTCATCCACTCGGCTACGTCTTTCATCCCTTCGTGAAGGTTGGCTCTGGCGGTGGCGGGGTCGTTGGTGAGGGAGAGAATCAGCTGGGTGTCGTCAGCGTAGGAGATGATGTTGAGGTTGTGTTGGCGTGCGATGGCCGCGAGGGGGCTCATGTAGACGTTGAAGAGGGTGGGGCTCAGCGAGGATCCTTGAGGTACGCCGCAGATGACTCCGGTAGCCTCTGACTTGTACGGTGGTAGACGGACTCTCTGTGTTCTTCCGTCGAGGAAGGAGATGATCCATTCCAGTGCCTTCTCATGGATTCCGACGTTGCTGAGGCGCTGCACTAGGGTGCGGTGGCAGACAGTGTCGAATGCCGCGGAGAGGTCTAGGAGGATGAGGGCCGTTGTCCGTTGTCCATCAGGGCTCGGATGTCATCGGTGGCAGCGATGAGGGCGGTCTCGGTGCTGTGGTTGGTTCGGAAGCCAGACTGTGAAGGGTCGAGGGATCCATTCGTCTCGAGGAAGGTGGCCAGCTGTTTGTTGACGGTCTTCTCGATGACTTTGGCTGGAAACGGGAGGAGCGAGATGGGGCGGAAATTCTTGAGTTCGGTGGGGTCCGCTGTAGGTTTCTTGAGTAGGGTGCTGAGTTCGGCGTGCTTCCAGCTCTCCGGGAAGGTGGCGGTGTCGAAGGAGGTGTTGATGATGTCCCGCAGGTGGGGTGCGATGACAGCGTCGGCCTTGAAGACGTGGTGAGGGCAGGGGTCGGTTGGAGATCCGGAGTGGATGGAGTTCATCATGCGGACGGTGTCTTCGGTGCTGATCGGAGTCCAGGCGCGGAGGGTGGTGGTGGGGGGCGGTGGTTCGGTCGTGGCGTGCGTCGGTTGAGTGCTGAAGCTGTTGTGTATGTCCGCGATCTTGTTGTGGAAGTAGGAGGCGAGGGAATTGCAGAGGTCTTGCGAAGGGGTGATGTCGTTGTTTCCGGCGTTGGGGTTGGAGAGCTCTTTCACGATGTTGAAGAGTTCCTTGCAGTTGTGTGCGTTGTTGTCCAGCCGGTCCTTGAATGCAGTTTTCTTGGTGGCGCGGATCAGTTGGTGGTGCTTCCGGGTGGCAAGCTTGAGGGTGGTCATGTTGTCCGGAGTTGGTTCCCTTCTCCAGGCTTTTTCGAGGGCTCGGCAGTTCTTCTTGGAGCTCATGAGTTCGTCGGTGAACCATGGGGCCTTGTTGCTGCCGTGTCTGTTGGGCGGGGTCCTCAGTGGGGCGAGTTCGTCCGCACAGTTGCTGATCCACTTCGTGAGGTTGTCGGCGGCCTGGCTGGGGTTCGCTGAGCTGGCGGGAGGGTGCTGGCTCAGAGAAGCGGCGAGCTGGTCGGCTGTGATCTTGTTCCAGCTTCTTCGAGCAACCTGTTGCTGCTGGTGGTGGATCGTCGTTCTTCTGAAGGTGAAGTGGACGCAGCTGTGGTCCGTCCAGTGGAGTCCGGTGGTGTGGCTGAAGGTGGTGTCTTTGCTGGATGAGAAGACGGCGTCGAGTGAGTGTCCGGCGAGGTGGGTGGGGGTGGACACCAGCTGCTTGAGACCGAGGTTGGCGAGGTTGTCGAGCAGGGTGATGGTGTTGCGGTCGTTGTTGTTTTCCAGGTGGAAGTTGATGTCCCCCAGGAGGATGTAGTCGGCGGAGGGGAGGGCATGCGGGCTGATTAAGTCGGCGATGTCCTCGCTGAATTGTGTGCATGGTCCCGGGGGTCGGTAGATCAGGGTGCCTCTGAGGGTGGTTTTGGGGTCCGTGTGGATCTGGAAGTGCAGGTATTCGGCGGTTGTCAGGGTGTCGTCGGTGTTGGTCTTGATGCGGATGGTGTCCCTGTAGATGATGGCGAGGCCTCCTCCCGTCTGGTTGTCACGGTCTCTTCGGGTGATCTTGTAGCCCTCTGGGATGGCGATGGCGATATCGGGCGCTGAGGAGTCGTTCATCCAGGTTTCCGTGAGGAAGGCGACGTCAGGGGCTGTGGTGTCGAGCAGGTTCCAGAGCTCAACGGCGTGTCTGTGGACGGAGCGGGTGTTGATCAGGATGCACTTCAGGTGGGTGATGCTGGTGTTCGGCTTGGTGGGTGCTGATGTGGCGTGGGTCCGGTTGCAGGTGAACTTGCAGGAGTGGCAGCTGAAGGATCCGTGGGTGCGTCTCGGTGTGGCTCGGTAGCAGCCCGGGGTTCGGCCGGTGTTGAGTGTGTTGAGTTCGGTGGCGTCGTAGGTCCGTCGGGTCGGCTTCCGTCGGTGGGGGCCAGGGGTCCTGGCACTGGGCGCGGGCCAGGCGCGGACGGGCGCAGACGGGCTTACCTTTGGCGCACCTTCGGCGCTCATTCGGTGCTCCCGCTGCGCGCGTCCGCTGCGCGGTCGCTCCGGGGGCGTCATAAGAAGGTAGCCGGTAGGGAGGGTCTGCAGGGAGGCGGGAGCGGGCCGACCAATCAGCTGGCGGGGGGGCGGGGCCGCGGGCTGGCAGCGGCGGGAAACCGAAGTCGGGCTTGGTGGGCGGCCCTGCGGCGTCTGGGGCAGCGGCGGGAAACCAGGAGGCAGAGGCTAGGAGGGCGGCCCTGCGGCGTCTGGGCAGCGGCAGAGAAATCAGGTAGGCAGCGGGCAGCAGGTGGGCAGAGGGGGCGACCAGGCCAGAGGCGCAGTGGTCGCTCCCTTGGAAGGGTCTGGGTCCCCTTAAGAAGGGAGCCGGTAGGGAGGGTCTGCGGGGAGGCGGGAGCGGGCCGACCAATCGGCTGGCGGGGGGGCGGGGCCGCGGGCTGGCAGCGGCGGGAAACCGAAGTCGGGCTTGGTGGGCGGCCCTGCGGCGTCTGGGGCAGCGGCTGGAAACCAGGAGGCAGAGGCTAGGAGGGCGGCCCTGCGGCGTCTGGGCAGCAGCAGAGAAATCAGGTAGGCAGCGGGCAGCAGGTGGGCAGAGGGGGCGACCAGGCCAGAGGCGCATCCGATAGGATGCCAGAGTGACAGCCCGGCGGAGCAGCGCCACCCACGTTATGTCATGCGCTTTTTTATAGCGCTTATCACATTGTGCACGGTCCCGTGGCACTTTCGGAATCTGGACACCCTTTATGGACAAGGTACATTCGCTCACCTGAATCAAAGTGATCCACGGACATTGTATCGGTTTGTTTTGCATACTGTTTAGTGGTGAGTCACACTGGACACTGGCAGGTGAGGTTAGAATAGACCGGTATAATATTTAGTAACGGAAACGTATTGGATAGTGGTAAATTAGTGCGCACGGGCACTTACTGATTGCCACAGTGGTACTGCGCGCACTCACTCAAAATTCTACATGTACACTGTTGTGTGCAGCTGCCCTGGTCAGCAGGGAGGTACCCTCACTTCACCACACAGCATGATAGTGACCATATATAGCACACCAAGACTAATGCGGTGTCCTAGCGGCACAAGCGCTGCATTATGTCATGTGATCTAGTGTTTGTATAGCGTTGAACTGACACTAGCGTTGGCGTACTCGCAGTCCAGTCATTATATAGGCGGATCTATATGTGTAGTTTGAGTGTGTGGTTGTAGTAAAGCCCGAATTGCACTTTTATTAAAGGTAGCTTTGTATGTGATCATGTGAACAACCCCACCCCCCTTTGAACTCCGCCCAAGCAGACCCTCATCTGGAAACTAAACTTACTTTTGTGCACCTGTATTACGCAGTGTACGTAATCCACAGGTACCTAGGGCTTTCAACTGGTAGTTTGAGCAGACCCCTCACCTGAACCCAAGTATTCCACACTGTACCTCAATCTTCTCACACAAGTGAGTGTGCACTCTGTGCCTGGGCCCCCCAGCCTCCTGACATTATCAGCCTCTTGTCCTGTGACTGGACCCTGTGACTAAGACTGCGTCCTTATGTCTACATCCAGCCCCTACTCATCTATCCAACGCCCTCATATCGACACCACCCCATACCTCACCAGTGCTCACAGTGCAAAAGGAATGCAAGTTTCACGTGTAAAAGTAACCCGCTCTGTTTCAGACCCTGTCCTGGCCCCCCGCCTCACCCTCATCCGCCCAGAAAGCAAAGGAAGCTGGGTGATCATATCAAACACCCGAACTGCCTCGGACAACCAGGACGGACTGCTGGACCCCCAAGAAGCCTCTTCTAGGGAGCCTGCCCGATCCAGACACCACATGGGAAACACGAAAACTTTAACACTGGGACAACATACCTGTCAGCCCTAGGGTGGTCTTTCCCTGTGTTTTTATGCCCTTGCCTCATTTTTCCCACCTTCTTTTTGCTGGCCCTTAGGTCTTCGGGCATCTTTTCATGGCTAATCCATGTTAGGGTGCAGGTGCTCTCTACTTCAAACATGGCTGCCACTGGCCCCTGCTACTGCAGCGTGGTCTTTTTAGTGTAGCACCCTAGCTGCCAGGAGCAGGCTGGATCCCCATACAATGTTGCAATGCCTGCCACCCATCCCCTGTCCATAGGTAGAGTGGGGAAGCTCCTGGAACCTTCCAGAAGAAAGGCGGAGTTGATTTTTGCCGCCTTAGAGAGTGGTCACCTGCAAGGGAGGGAACTTTTTCTAGTCAGTTGGGGCATCACTGACCTGGGGAACCCACACAGGAGTTTTAGGCAGGAGGGCCTAGTTAGGAACTTATGCTACTGGGAGTGACAGGATTTAGGTGCTGCCTCTTAAGCTGAGTGAGGTGTCCTAGACTAGTCCCCTGATCTGGCCCAGCGGTAGGGAACCCCAGGGTCCATCTGCAGTGACTGAGGAAAACTCAGCCAGCCTCCAACTCACCCCCCCCCTTCAAGAAACCAACATTTAAGGGCGCAGAACCATCCAAGCGCCAAGAAGACTACTATCCTTTGACCAGAGACTGCTGGGGGATCGACCAGGTACCGGACTGTGCTGCCCTGCGCACCCCCCTGCATGCCGTGGGCCCACCTTGCCCCACCTGTCTCCCCATGACTGAACTGCTCTGCTGCTTATTCTGCCTGCAGTCCCTGCTGAACTGTGTGTATAGCGCTACAACCTGCTCCCTCTGTGCCCCAGCGCTGTTCTGACCGAGCAAGTGGCACTCCTGACTGGAATTCTGCCTAAAATACCAAGCGCTCCCCTGAGCCACCTGAACTGGCCCCCATGAGTAGCGCTGCGGCGCCTGGACACCACCTTCACGTGGCGCCATTGGTCCCCCACTCACCGCCGCAGCCCGGAGCTGGTTGTGCCGTCTGAGGCGCCCGAGGAGACCTCGTCCCCATCGCGGCATCGGCACCGCCCACGCGACACCTCCGAGGCGCCCCCGGCCTGGCGCCGCCTGCCTCCGCGCTGTGTCCAGCGCCGTGATTTTCCCCCTCGGCGACCCCCGTATGCTAGGAGAGGGCCGCCGCATCCAGTGAACCAGGCCGCGGTAGGCCTGAAGCCAGCGCGCGGCCCACGTGACTGGGGAGCTCCTCCGCCCCGCCCCTGAGCGTCGCGCTGCCATTGGCTCTGGCGGGCGCGCCCTCGAGGCAAACGAAGTGGTTGGCAGGAACAGCCCCGGCTCCTGTCCTGATTGGTCCCCCGGGCCGAAGCTGTGCCTGAGGGCCCCGGAGAAGGTCCGGGCTCGTTGCAGAGGGGGCCGTGGAGCCATGAAGCCCCCTCCGATCTGCCCCACATGCGGACCTCGCCTCGTCCCCGGCGCTGGTGCCCTGAAGCTACACCTGCACCACGCCGGGCCGAGTGAGGCCCCGGGAGGGTTGGAGCCCCTCCCCTCAGTCAGTGCCTGCGCAAGGGCCGCAGAGGGCCGAAAACAAAAGGTAACCCCCAGGGGAGGCGGGCGGTAGGCCGCGAGTTCGCCCCTCCCCCGGGGAACACTGAGACTGGGCCCTGTTGGCGTTATTGAGCCTCAAATAGACGTGAGTTTAGGCACCAGGAGCCCCCGAAACCATATATCGGTGCCGGGCTGGAGAGCAGGTCTAGACTGAGTTGAATGTTCAGACCAAGTTGTTAACCAGATCGTTTACCTCATTGACTGGTGGCTGTCTTATGCCGCCTGTACTGATAATGCCTGCTTATATGTTTCCAAGCCTGCTGATGAAGTGGTGATCTTTTTCCCTGTACTGAATTTCTTGCAGGGGCGGGCATCTACAGTTCCTGATGGGGTTAAGTCCTGATCCCCAATGATTCATTACAGTACTATTTTGATGATCTGACCATGGCTACTAAACTGTTGATATTTACAAGAGGAAATGTTTATATTTGCTTCTTGAATGCTAGTCCATGGTTTATGGAAGTACCCTTTTAGCCTGCTGAATAGTATAACGCGACAGGCTGTGTTACTTCAAGTTTTCTGCTTTACTGAAAGTATTTAATGAAATGTTTCATCATTTTACAGGAAATGCATTTTGAAAGGTGTCCATGAAATGCTTTAATGTGGTACTTTAATGTAATGCTGATGATTTACTAATGCATTAATTGCCTTGATCCAAAGGCTATATAAAAGATCTTGATTTTCAAACACAACTACTGGTGTGGTCTCCATTATTGCGCCCACTTCGTGTCTCAGTGGATGCGTGTGTTGAGTAGCTGCTTCACACGTAAGCCCCTGGCTGCCTTCCTGCTCGAGCCAAGCTACCCCCCCGGAGAACTGGTGGTCCCAGTTCTTACAATACCCTTCTCGAGTTTCATTGGTCCTTGTGACCCCCGCCACCAAACATTTCAAACGCACAGAGACGGTCATTCTAGGCACACGCTGAAGTCTCCTGGACGTGGATCATCAGTCCCTTCATCAAACCACTTAACAAAAATCGTACATTTTAGGTACATCCTGACTGCCCCACTCCAAATATATGAATTGTAAGTGCTGTAAATGGCAAAACACTCCGGTACCTGCTGGTCGAGTTCTCACAAAATAGACACTTCAGAGAAATGCACAGAGGTGAAAACAAAGCCTTAGCATTTTGTTGCTTCCCCGTGAAATGGATCCAAACGCATAAGAAGCCCGCGTGTGGTGTGCACTCGCACGTGCCACTCCAAGACATGTGCTTTCAATTATCTCGCCCGTGTCTAGGCACGATAATTGAAACCACATGGCCAATTGGTGTCTATTACGCGCACCAAGCACGTAATAGACACCAATCGGCATTGGGCGGAGCAACGCGCCCACCTTTGGCCTATTGCGCGCTGGCTTTCAATAAAACACGCACGCAAAGGCCAATAACGTGCAACAGAAGGAAAGGCACACAATCGTGCGTGTGCCATTCCTAGGTCAGCCTAAAATCCCAGTTTTTCACCTACTGAATGTCTCGCAACGCTACGGACGAGACCTAACAAGGGCTCTTTCTATACCAAGACCTACATTTTTGCCAAATTTGGTGTAATTCCATTCAGCAGTACGGGCTGTTGCTATGTCTAAAGTTTCCTATGGGCACCAGTTTTAAAAATTTCGCAAACATTTGTGAAATGGTGCCAAAGTTATTGGGAAAACAAAAAACGCTTTTCCTATGGAAACTCGGTCCAAACCATAACTACCTACTTGCGACCGCCAGTAGGTAATGTGTATATATATTTTTATATTTTTTGTTGTAAACTTTTACATAATTTTTTATATTTTGTACAACTATATTTTTGACAGAGATATCTCAATATTTTTGTACTTACCATTATAAATATAGGATGTTGATATTTTTCACATCAATATATAAAACTAGATATTGTGGTATGGGGATATTTTAGGTGTCAATATTCGGTCAGTGAACCCTCAGCTGACAGTAAACCTCATCTGAAATGCATTCTACTCAATTGCAGATCGGCAGTAAGACATGCAGCAGACATCACAGACCTCACTCTTATGCACAAGCTTGACCTTAATCTAGACCGAAACATGGCTAAATGATTCCTATGTACTTATCCTTGATATACTAGTCCCTCCAAATCATGACACTGATAGATCTAACAGACCTGGTGGTGGTATCGCCTGCATATACCATAACAGTTTCTCAGTGAAACCGTTACAAACCATTGCTCGAACATCATGCGAATAGCTATGCATGGATATTACAAGTAACAAAAAGCCACTATGCAGACTGCATGCAATCTACCATCTATCAGGAGATAACCTCAGATTCATAGCACAAATTATGGGAATCATTTCAACCAAAAAGGGACATCACTGCACCCAGAACGTCCTCCGAGATTTCCACCTCCACTAGAATGACCCGCATGATCCTGCAGTGGACCCAAGTCTGCGACAGACCTACACACAACAAGGGAGCAACCTTGGAACTAATAATTGCTAAGGTTAATTCCATTCAACCTGCTTCTTTCGTCCCTTGCAACTGGACAGACCACCCACACATCCCCTTCCTCATTGCAGAATCTGTGAGAACACAAAAGGCTCAATTAAAGAAACCCAAACACTAAAAAAAAGAGCATGCAAAACATGAACCTTCCTCATGAATAAGATCCTGCCTACTCCTCAGGACATGTTAGAATCTCACTTCCTTACAGAGCCCTAAAACAATTCCATGAAGAACAGTTTAGACTTGATTGCGCCCTTACAGCTGAAAAGAATATTCACCGAAAATTCAAAAGCATTGTATAACAATAGCCTAAATGCTGAAAAATCACAATCTGGGACTAGCTGAATGATCGTGGAGATTCTCATCATCCCTTGAACACCTTAAACACTTCAGAACACTGCAGAACACTGCAGATCATTTATAACAAGAGTACTGGAAGTTCAAAAGCACATTTCTTTAGGAATCAGCTAGCTCAAGCTAGAAATCGCCCTAAAAAACTGTTTGAGCTCGTCAAACAACATACGAATTGCCAACCCAACCTTTCCCCAATTGGGTCTAGTTCACAGCCAAATTGCGAGGAGGTTGCCTCCTTCTTCCTGGAAAAGACAAAAAAAGAGTAAAAGTGATTTGCAGACAGCAATGGAGCACCTTCCGGGCATACCACATATCAGCCTCCCTGTGGTTTCTGGCAATGTTATGTGAGGTATCCGATAATGTTATCTTACTAATGAGGGAATGTAGAATGTAGGAAAGGTGATTCTATGCGTTCAGTTGCAGCCGGACCTGGATGTTACCTGACCTATGGATGGGATGCTCTGCATTAAAGAACCTATTCAAACCTTTACCTGAGTTTTCTCTTTATTAAACTGGCAACATGCGGTAAGGAAAGCATCTCAATAGCTGCAATCATCTATAAAGGTTTTTGCAATTGTATACTGCCTTTGGATTCAATACAACTGATCCTGAGACATCCCTGTGGTAATTGTGGAGGATTGGTTCTCTAGCAAAGGATTACAATTTTGAATTCATCATTTTCATTGGGCATTATGTGAATTAACTGCTTTGGCTTCACCTCAAGTAATCTTTACATATAGGGACACTTCTGTGCTGTTTACGCAGGATGTGTGTGTTTCTATACAGTTGGCAACAAGGTGCTAAACGATCGGGCAAGCACAATGGCAGCTAGAGCAGGTACAATGGGAGCCTGTTTATGTTACCTGCATTCATTGATACTTGTGCCCTTTGAAATTCTTAGAGCTTTTCAAATAATAAAGCCATGCGCTATCCTGCGATGAGTCTCTAGAATGTGGGGCTCTCTGAGTTGATGAGGCTAGTGGTTTAATTTCCTTAGAAACGGACGCGGTCATTTTTTTCAGACTTCACTGGAACAAGACCTACCACCTCTGGAAATGACATACAACACGTTCACGGTGACCATTTCTGTTCAGGAATCTTACATGTCTGCCTGAAGCCTTGCGCCTGTTTTTCCCAATGACGGCGCACTGCATAGCAATTACACACTGCAGCGGCTATAGGCACTCCTACGCTTGTGCCTAATGAATCGTGCTTGTTTTCCCGACTGCGATGGGTATGCCTTAAAGACATCGCAACAGAGGCAGACTACATAGCAATAACATTGCAGGGGCGATAGGCACGCCTTGCAGTATTATTTTACTGTGCCTACTTCACTTCAGCACGTTACGACAGCGATAGGCTATACCTTCTACTAAGCACTGGTGAAAGAGTCAACAGTACTTTCACGATTGTCGATCCTGGTTTGTACCGAACACAGTTTTCCATTTTTGTGTGTGTTTTTGTTTCTTCTTTCTCAGTCAGGAGAGTGCTCTGTATATAGTGCGCGCACGTGACATTCATTCCTCTCCAAATTTTCGTCACCCTTTCCCTCCCGCTGTGCACAAGAACTCTCAGACTCAGGATATGTTGTCCAAGGGCGAAGCCTTTCATTTATTCACATCAATCAAGGTACTTCACTAAAGCACATTACGAGAGTAAAAGTATCCTCCTTGGATATATAAAAAATTATTCACAGCTTCACATTTTATCAACGTCACATGTGAAAGGAAGTAAGAAAATTGGTCATGAAATTGCACTTCAACTTCGCCGTGCACTTGAATATGGCCGTACTCTTGAACTTGGCCGGCTCGGCCCACCAAGCACCCACTCCGATGCGTACATTTGGCCAGCAGGCCCCAACGCTCTACAGCTAACAGTGGGACAACTTGAAATACAGCGCCCCGCGCCACCCCCGAATATTCTCCTCAGTCCATCCATTGTGGGTTAGGGCAGTTGAGTCCAGGACCACCAGCAGGCCAGTCCCCTCCCCGCCTCCCCACTGTACACGTGGAAACTATCCCCCCCCTGGGGTCCATCCAGTGGCTGAAACTCCATTGTTGTGCATCCCCCTTTCTTGTTAACTGTCAGCGCTCCTCCGCTTCTCCTCCACGAGGCCTTGCTCTTCTGCCGGGTGGGTGGTCGACAACGTTCCTGCGGCCAGGGTTAGGTCCAAAGGGATAAAGAGGCCGAAACCACTGGGTCGCATCCTTAAATACTCTGCAAAGATTTCCCTGCGCAGCCTGATGACGTCCCCTCAGCCCTCCTTTATTTATCTACTTTTCCTTGCCTCCCGGAGGAAGCTCAGCCACGCGGAGTGACTAAGTGCACTCCTCCCCTAGGTGCGGGGGGAGCGCCTGTTCATTAGCATCATGCAGAACTTTGTTCCTCCACCATTCCTCCCTACTGCTCCAGGTGAACCACCTGTCGTATGTTGTAGGTGAAAGAGAATATTTCTGCTCTGTGCAGGAATTTGTGGGTCGAATCTCTCCAGTGAGAGGAAAACATCCTTGATGTTACACTGTTTGGGGTGCGAGAAGCAAGACGTTTTTGAGAATCTTCCAGATTTGGGAGATAAAGATGAACTAAATGAGTTTGACAAGTGTATGAAAAAATTAGATCTTCCTTACTTTCGGAGGGTTAGCACTATTCTCGAAAGGTATCATAGTATGAGAGAACAGAAGGCTAATGAGAGTGTGGAATAGTATGAGACGTGTTTAAAGAAGTTAGCTTCCACCTGCAAGCTTGGGGCTGCATTAGAAGAATGCATCAGGAATCAGTTTATTCTGAGCTGCCATAGTGACAAAATCAGACAAACTGTGGGTGAAGGATGATCTGGCGCTACATGAAGATATTTGAATTGCAAAATGTATAGAACCTAATGTAGCCTGTGTGGAAGAGTTAGATAAGGGTAAGAAAGTTGCTATGAGCACTCTGGGGCGGTGCGATGGCCGCTGACTTGGGGTGGGGACATAATTTTTGCAAGAATCTTATCATTTTAGAAGTACCTGCTGCCTCGTTCCTGGCCTCGAGAAATTTCCAGGCATCAATTAAAATGTCAAGATAACTCTGGTGATTAATCGTCTAGTGGAAGTTTTGATTATTCGTCTAGTGGAAGTTTTGACTCATCCTAAGGTAGTGCAGAGGGTTAAAATTCCTGCTACTAAGAATGTGTACCATGCAGATAAAAACTGCATATAATGTAAATAGGTCAGTGGGTTACTGCTTCTGTAAGAGAGCTCCTTTTGTTACTTGTCGTTCATAAGTCAAAATCCTAATATAGAACATACAGCTATAAACTGTCATCAAAGAGCTGCATGCAAACTGCAAGGTATATGTTAGAGCTATCTGTTTTTTTGCCCAGGCTTTTGTCATCCTAATCTTGTGAAAATGGTTCATTTGGGTAGAAAACAATTCTTATTATTAAAGAGAACCCATAACAATGATGTTACGTTTTAAATTCTGAATTTGTGCTTTTCAGAATAAGGACTCAAGCTATATTGCCTACCAGTGTCGATGTACATTTCCTATACACTGAGTTACACATGCATGATCTGAGAGACAGTGGTTATGGAGACTTGAGAGGCAATGTTAAAGGATGCTAGAGAGTGAATCCGTGGCAGAGGTGGTCATTGGGGGGCACCAACAAATATTGTCGAACAGGGCGGCCCCGGGTTGATGTGAAGGAGGACAAGAATAAAGGCAAGGAGGAAAGTAAAAACAAAACCTCACAACCTCAACAAGCCAAATTAAAGGGAGTGTTTTATTGGTGTGGCAATCCTAGGCATTTTTCATTATTTAAGAAATATCCTGCATGGAATGCCATATGTAAGACATGCAACAAGAAAGGACACTTTGAAAAGTGCGGTCGCTCATCCATAAGCACTCCTCAGGAATCTGTAAAGTTGATTAATGACTCCATATTGTCTGTACATACCAAAGAAGGGTTGAAGAAACATACCAAGGATCGGGATATGATTGAGGGTTTGGATGTTGAAACTGCGGGGAAAAAATTCTCCGGGTCTAGTCTGACGCCTGGGGGTAATTCTAAGGTAAGGAATCTATAACTAGTATGTGTCTCTTACTGATATCTCCTTACCGAAGGTAAGTAACTTGTTCATCTGAAGGAGACTATTAGTAATAGATTCCTTACCTTAGAATAGATACCCCAGTAAACTCAACCCCGGAGGTGGGTCTGCAAACTAAGTTCACACCACAAACTCCTGGGGAACTGAACGGCCAAAGAAGCCGGTTCTCCGGACCAGACTATCCAGGCAGTAATGTTTAGTGAACGTGTGCACAGATGCCCACGTAGCTGCCTGGCAGATGTCACCGAAGGGGACTCCAAGTCCCAAAGCAGTAGTGGCTGCCGTCGCCCTGGTGCAATGGCGCGCAGTCCTACCGGAGGCTCCTTTCCCGCCAAGGAAAAACAGATCTGAATGCAAAGGACGACCCATCGCGAGATGGTTCGGTTTTGCTCGGCCCGACCTTTTTGAAGCCCACGTAGCCAACAAAGAGTTGATCGTCCACCCGGAATTGTTTTGTGTGATCCAGATAAAATGATAACGCACATTTTGGATCCAGACAATGGAGTCTTTCCTCCTCCTTGGAAGGATGCGGGGGAAGAAGGTGGGCAAAGTGATGGTCTGTCCTATGTGGAAAGAGGTAACCACTTTGGGTAGAAAAGAAGGCCTAGTTCGAAGGACAACCATGTCTGGATGGACAGCAAGGATAGGAGGTTTCAAAGAAAGAGCCTGCAGCTCAATCACCCTGCGAGCGGAGGTGACGCAACCAGAAAAGCAGTTTTTAAAGTCAAGAGTCTGAGAGGACAGTTATGTAGTGGTTCGAAGGGAGCGCACATAAGGTAAGTTAAGATCAGATTCAAGTACCACTGGGTCATTACGAAAGGAATAAGAGGAAAGAGGTGAATAATGCCCTTAAGAAATCTATTTACAATAGGTGACTTGAAAAGAGAAGGCTGATCAGGAGGGCGAAAAAAGGCAGAAATGGCCGAAAGATAGCTTTTAAGGGTGCCCAGAGCAGAGCCCTGCTGGGCAAAAGAAAGTATGAAGGGGAGAAACTCTGAAAGAGGGACAGAAAGCTGATCCACAGCCTTTGCTGTGCACAATGCCAAAAATGTGTTCCATCTACAGGCGGATACCGTTTTAAGTGGAGGGACGCCTGGCTGCCAAGATGACATCACAGATTTTGGGAGGAAGTTTGAAAGCTGCAACTGCCGCTGCTCAATCTCCACGCAAGGAGGTGGAGACTGGACAGGTTCGGGTGCACGACCGTCCCCTGCTGCTGCGACAGAAGATCCTCCCGAAGAGGCAGTCTGGTCAGTGGATCAATGGCCATGCTCAAGAAGAAAACAAGTTACTTACCTGTAACTTTGGTTCCCCAGTATTGGTAACTTTCATAGATTCCCATGCTTTGTATCATTCCCCGTCGTCGGACTGGGAGTCTCGGTAATAAAAAATATCATAGTAGTAGGTACAAAAGAGAAAGAAAGGCCTAGGCCTCATTCCCTTTTGTAACATATCAGCCTCTTTTTGTAAAAGAGACCAAACTCTAGGCGTCAGCCAATCAGAAGAGCCTCACCCTTAGAACCTTCCTGAAGGAACCTCGGAGCCTCAGATTTTCGTAGCCGTAGTGTGCTAGACACCATAGTTGCTGAAGGCTGAGCTTTCCCCGGGGAGGTGGGTGGGCGCATGGGAATCTATGAAAGTTACCAATACTGGGGAACCAAAGTTACAGGTAAGTAACTTGTTTTCTTGCCCCAGTATTGGAACTTTCATAGATTCCCATGCTTTGTATCAGAATAGCAAGCAGTAAGCATCATAAACACATTTTGTATAGCAGTATATCATAACATCAGTCAGAAAAATACAAAATGTGTCACCCATGGAAGGTGGGATAGAAAGGAAAGCTCACCCATCACTTGAAGAGGTTTCTCAGGACAGCCTGGCCCACAGCCGCATCATCCTGTTGCAATGACTGTAAGCAATAATGCTTAGTGAACGTGTGCACGCTGCTCCAGGTAGCAGCTCTGCAGATGTCTTTGATATGTACCCCCGCAAAGAGGGCCGTAGAAGAAGCCACTGATCTCGTCGAGTGAGCACGGATCTTGCCCACTAGAGGTTTTCCTGCTAACTTGTGGCAATGCAGAATGGCACTTGAGATCCATCTCGAGATCCCCTGTTTAGACATAGGGAGACCTTTGTTTGGACCGCCGAAAGCAATGAACAATTGAGAAGATTTTCTAAAGTCTTTGGTGCGGTCCATGTAGAACTTCAGACAGCGTTGCAAATCCAGAGTATGCAATGTCTTTTCTGCTGGAGTGACTGGGTTTGGAAAAAATGTCTTTAGAATGACCGGCTCATTTAGGTGAAAGTCAGTGGGAACCTTGGGAATGAACCTTGGGTTCGTCCTTAAGATGGTAGTGTTCTTTTTGAACTGCAAAAACGGTTCCTGGATAGTTAAGGCTTGCATCTCCCCCACTCGCCTCGCTGATGTGAGGGCCAAGAGTAAAGCTAACTTCCATGATAAGAATTTTAGGTCTGAGCGGTGAATCGGCTCAAAAGGTCCCTTCATTAGTTGAGCCAGGACTAAGTTCAGATGCCATGCTGGAGGAGGAGATCGCACTGGCGGATAGACCCTGAACAGGCCTTTGAGGAATTGTTTGACAATTCTTGCAGACCACAACGAAGGACCAGAATCAGACCTTCTGAATCTCGATATCGCCGCTAAATGAACCTTGATAGTAGAATGGGACAGATTAGACTTAGCTAGCGAGAGTAGGTAAGGTAGGATCTGATGAGGTTGTGACGTGAAAGGATTAATCTTTTCCTTCTTGCACCAGATACAGAACCTTTTCCACTTTAGTCTGTATGTTTTGTTTGTGGACGGAGCCCTTGCCTGAGAGAGGATGTCTTTGACCTCCTTGGAAAGAGGAACATTCATGTATTCTCGCTGGTCAGGAGCCATGCAGTCAGGTGCAACGATCTCGGGTCTGGATGCCAGACTTGTCCTTCGGACATTGTAAGGAGATCCGGAACGACCTGCAGCGTTATCGGAGGTACTAGCGATAGCAGATGGAGCTCGGTGTACCAAAATTGTCTTGGCCATGCCGGTGCGATAAGGATGAGCTTGCATGGTTCCGTCTTCATCTTCCTGAGGAGACGAGGAAGCAGGGGAATCGGTGGAAATGCATAGAGAAATCTCCCCGTCCAGGCTATCGACAGGGCATTGCCCAAAGAGCCTTGGTGATGGAACCTGCTGGCGTAGGCTAGGCACTTTTTGTTGGCCGGCGTGGCAAAAAGGTCCACCTCCGGTGTGCCCCAGGTTTGAAAGAGTAGATCTATCACTTGTTGTTTCAGCTCCCACTCGTGACTGACCGAGGCGAGCCTGCTCAGCCTGTCTGCGCTCTCGTTGAGCACTCCTGGTAAGTGCTCTGCCTTTAGAGAAATTCCGTGAAGAATAGTCCATTCCAGAATCTGTTGAGCTTCCCGCGACAAGGGGAGTGACCTTGTCCCTCCTTCCTTGTTCACATAATGCATAGCCGTGGTGTTGTCCGTCCTGACTAGCACCTGTGAACCCTGGAGACGCGGAAGAAAGGCTTGAAGGGCTAGCCTGATCGCTCTCAGCTCCAACAGGTTGATGTGTAACTTTTGGTCGCTTGGAGACCAATGGCCGCTGACTTGCAGGTCCTGCATCACTGCTCCCCATCCCTCCAATGACGCATCCGTCGTCAGTATGTGAGGTGATGGAACGCTTGCGAAGGATAGACCTTGGCATAAGTTCTGTGGATTCGACCACCAAAGCACTGCCTCCTTCATTTCTCGAGTGACCGTTACTTTGTCGTCGAACGATCCCTGCACTTGTTGCCACTGGAGGTCCAGTTGCTCCTGAAGGGGGCGCATCCGTAGCCTGCAGTGTGGGATCAGGGGTATACAAGATGACATCACCCCCAACAGCGACTTGTAATTGCGTACAGAAAGACACTTTTTTCTTTGAAGGCTTCCTGCTAATCTTTGCAGTTTCTGTACCCTTTCTCGAGTAGGAAATGCCTTTGAGAGCCGCGAATCCAACAGCGCTCCCAAGAACCGCGCTGTCCGTGACGGCTGCAGCGTGGATTTCTCCATGTTCAAGGTGAGACCCAGATTTTGGAACAGAGTGGTGCAAGCCTGCACCGCGTCCTGCGCTAATGCTCTGGTCGGGGCCTTTAGTAACCAATCGTCCAGGTAAGGGAAGACCTGGAAGTGGTGTTTGCGCAGAAATGCTGCTACAGGTGCCAGCACCTTCGTAAAAATCCTTGGAGCAGAGCGAAGGCCGAACGGCAAGACTCTGAACTGAAAATGGCTCTTGGCTACTGTGAAGCGTAGGAACCTTCTGTGCGCTGGGTGAATCGGGATATGGAAGTACGCATCCTCCAGATCGAGCGTGGCCATATAATCCCCCGGGTTGACCATTTTCAAAACGTCCTGTAGGGATACCATCCTGAAGGATAAGGAGATGAGATCGGCATTTAGCTCCCTGAGGTCCAGGATGGGACGCCACTTCTCCTGCGTTTTCCTCACCAGGAAGAACCTGGAATAGAAACCGTGGCCCTGTTGATTGGAGGGGACCGGCTCTATCGCTCCTTTGCGGAGCATTTGTTGTACTTCTCGCCGCAGGAGATGTAGATGTTTGGAAGGGATGGCTGATGGGGGTCTGGGTGGAGGGACCTCCGTAAATTCCAAAGTATGTCCCCGTCTGATGATATTGAGCACCCAACGGTCCGATGTAATTTGGGACCAGTTCAGAAGGAATTTTGACACCCTGCCTCCAACTGATGATCTCACGGAGGAGGGAGCAGTAGGCAGAGCCAGCAGGCCGCTATTGGCGTTTGGACGAGTCTCGTCCACGGGCAGTTTGCTTGC
Source organism: Lissotriton helveticus (assembly GCF_964261635.1). NCBI lineage: Eukaryota > Metazoa > Chordata > Amphibia > Caudata > Salamandridae > Lissotriton > Lissotriton helveticus. The sequence continues at coordinate 1,992,464,960 of NC_136065.1, forward strand.
CCTTGTTGTAAGGCCGTGAATAACCAGAGGACTGGCCCTGTCTTTGTTGGAATGACTGGCGATTCGGCTGGTACCCAGAGCTGTTGGAAGAATAGCGCTGTTGTTGGTATGCGCCTCTATAGGTGCCACCTCTGCCTCTTGTGCCCCTAAAAGGAGTTTTGCGGTACTGGAGTGTTCCCAGCGATCTAGCTGTTTCCGTGTCCTTCTTGATGTCTTGCAGCGTTTCGTCGATCAATTTGCCGAAGAGCGCCTCGCCATCAAAAGGTAGATCAAGAACCTTGGTTTGGATTTCTGGCCGAAACCAAGTCGCTTTTAGCCACCCTTGGCGTCTTAGTACTGCTGCTCCTGCCAAAGCCCTAAAGGACGTCGTGGCAATGTCCATGGCACAATCTATTATCTCCATGGAGACACTTCACCCTCTTGCAAGGTTTTCTTGGCTTCCGGCCCGCTTTCCGGTGGAAGCTGATCCAAGTAGGGAGCTATATCGCACCATAACTGGCGATCATATCGTCCCAATATTGCCAAAGCATTGGCGGCGCGAACCAGAAGGCTAGCAATGGATGAAAATCTCTTGCCTGTGTTATCCATCCGTCGTCCATCCTTGTCAGGAGGTGCTGTCAAGGGAGCAGAAGGGTTCCGTGACTTCCTTTGCGCCGCTTGGGAGATGACAGAGTCCGGTTTGGGATGACCTGTCAGGGCAGCCGGTGCATCATCCGGCGCTTTATACTTTTTATCAAGGCGCGGTAGTACAGGGACCACCGTCGCTGGGTTTTTCATGGATTTCAAACCCTCCTTCCATAGATGTTCCACAATTGGAATGGACCTCGTAGTCTTGCGGAGAGTGTCTTTAAAATCATACAGGAAACAGTCTGTGGTTTCCGCAGGCAATACCAACTTAAATCGGCCGGCTGCACGTTCCATCAGTTGGTGAAAACTGCCAATGTCAACAGGAGGAGAGTCACCGAGGTCCTGGTGGGGCGACGCTGGATCCGGGATGATGTAGTCGTTGTATTCATCCCCTTCCTGATCCGTGTCCTGATTATCACCAGATGACGCATCCGTATCATTATCATGATCCTCATCCGGATCCTCCGCTGTTCCAGACGCAGTCTGGGGTACTGGCCGCTGTGGTCGAGGAGGAGTTTGCACTGGGTGTGTTTGAGGGACACTTGAAGAGTTGTCCTTCACTGGTGTTGACGGAGTAGACCTCCTCGGTGCTGGACGCTCGGCCTTGGACTTATAGTCTTGCAACATCTTGTGCAGGTCATGCAGGAAGGACGTCGGAACTGAAACCATGCCTTGTGATTCACAGTCCATTAAGTGGTCTGTTTGTGGGTAGTAATCTCCACCTTGTTCATATGCCCCCTCTGAGTCTGTCTCTTGACTTTTAATGAGAAGCTGAGATGGGCTATTTGCATACTCAAAGCTATCCTGACCGTCTCCCTCAGAGTAGTCCTGGTCTAGCAACGTCGTTGGGGGTAATGAAGTCACCCTCCTTGGGGATGTCATTTCTGGCGTGATCTTTGTGAGAGAGATTGTTACCCTCCTCTCTGCAGCCAGTATCGTTGGTTGGGCCGTCGACGCTGGTGAAATCCTCGTCGACGAGATAGGAATATTAGATGTCGTCGTCGACGCCACCGACGACGAGCCCGCCGTCGATGTAGAAATTGTTGTCGTCGAAGCACTCGTCGACGACATGACCGTCGTCGAAATCGTCGACGACGGTACTGCCTTCGTCGACACTGTCGTCGACGACGATGGTTTCTTCGTCGACGATGTCTTCGCCGTCGTCGACGATGTCGTCGGCATACTTCCCGGCGACGCCGCCGTCGTCGAGGTCTTCTTAACTGACGACGAAGCCTTCGTCGTCGACAATCCCGTCGACGAGCCCGTCGACGGGACCAATTGGATCTTGGTTTTCAGTTTTGTCGTCGACGGAGCCACCGTCGACGAAGTCTTCGTCGTAGAGGACTTGGAACTCCTCTCTGAAGAGTGTGAAGAGGGTCTTTTGAAGGCTGGGTCTGTCTTCTCACCCTTAGGAGGCGAAACCAGTTCTGCCTTGCCCGACCGACTGCGGTGGGGGGAACCTCCTGAACCCCGGCCATCAGAGTCCCTGGGGGTCTTCTTTGAAGCCTTAGAGGGGCGCTCCACAGAGGAAGATGGGGAACCTCTACCCCTTTTCACTGACCTTTTAGAGGAAGCACAAGACACCGAATCCTCCTCATCACTGGAAACTCCATGTTTCCTTTCCTTCTGCTTCTGCAACCATGTAAGTAGCCTTCCAGCACGATCTCTCAAGGTCTTGGTGGAGAGAGTGCGACAAATCTTACATTCCTCTGCCCTGTGATCTGGATACAGGCAGTAGATGCAATCTTTGTGTTTGTCTTCCACAAACAGCCTTTTCTTCCCACAGGTGGAACAGGGCTTGAAAAGGGCTTTTTTCTTCTCAACCTCAGACATCTTGAAGAAGAAGAGTGTCCTGAAGACAAACTGAAAAAAATCCTGAAGAAATATCTGTAGAAATGGGTTTAAAAGAGTAGAAATAGAGCAGAGCTCAATGGAGACTCCCTAGCACAACGTGCGGTAGAAAATCTGAGGCTCTGAGGTTCCTTCAGGAAGGTTCTAAGGGTGAGGCTCTTCTGATTGGCTGACGCCTAGAGTTTGGTCTCTTTTACAAAAAGAGGCTGATATGTTACAAAAGGGAATGAGGCCTAGGCCTTTCTTTCTCTTTTGTACCTACTACTATGATATTTTTTATTACCGAGACTCCCAGTCCGACGACGGGGAATGATACAAAGCATGGGAATCTATGAAAGTTCCAATACTGGGGCAACACAGGATACCAGACTCTTTGTCAGTCAGTCAGTCAGTCAAAGATCTTTATTCGGAATAAAATACATCCATAAAAGTACACAACAAACGCAATGGCATACAATACAATACAAGAATGAACAACCGTGAATATAGTCTGTCTAATTTACAAAAATGCAGAAACATGTTAAAAAGACAATATATACAATATTTTAAAGAAATTCTTAAAAACAGCGACAACTATAAGGTATAAGACAAAGGAAAAAAGAAATCCGAACAGATATATGTACAAATTACAATGTGCAAAATGATGAAAGATATAAAGTGCAATATGCAGATTCTTATCAATCAATATGCAAAGTAACTCGTGAGCGGACAGCAGCTTTGAGAAAACAGCTCACTCTAAATATTATTTCATCTGTACCTAACATTAGTAGATTCCTCATCGCAATCTTAAAATCTAGCAGATCGTGTTTCCGACAATATGGCATTAAAAAGTGCACAGTAAACAATTTATAAAAGAACATAAAGTGCATAAGGCTTTGTTTCATGGTCAGATTACATGGACAACATACGGTTTCCAAATGTTTATTGTAACCCAAAGGGAAATTTAACAAATTTACGATGCTCCCGTCCCGGAAACGTAACAGTAAACTTCTATTCCATCTACCGAGATTTAGACGTAGATATTTCTGGGGCGGGACAGAGTAACTAGAAGCGGGCTCTAAATGGCCCATATACTTTTGACTGTACGCTTTGGAAGATTTATCCTTTCCCGTTTTTCTCTATAGAGGTTGTACAAAGCCTTTTGAATACACTTCTTATGTGAACGATCTATAAGATTGGGAGATGTAAACAGATGGCCTTGCCCTACACTTATTAAACATTCATTTACTGCTTTCAGCCATGGTATGTAATGTGCCCTGTCACATTTTAAGCAGTCTGAGATTATGTCTCGAGTCAATATGGCTGCCGGGTTCGTCCATATCTTTAACCAAAAAAGGGGAGGCCTTGATCTAACAAAATCCTCAATATAGGGAATATTTAATTCACTGTGACATATATAATTTGATGCACAGATAACTCCACCCAACACCTTCCGGCAGAATCTGTTTTCTTCTGTCTGGATATGGAGACAATTTGTATATCCCCAAACCTCTGCGCCATAAGTACCGGTAGGGATGCATTGTGTTTGATAAATCTTTATTAATGGCGTAATCACATCCACATGGTTCGGTTGGCGTAGAGAAATTATTGAGTTAATAGCTTAACCCAATTTATTCCTCGCGTAGGAAACATGCGGTTGCCAAGAACCGCTGTTTGAGAACAACAGCCCCAGATATGGGAAAGTGCAGGTGCTTTTTAGAACATTCTCTCCTGAATTAATCTCGATAATTTTATACTTTTTTGGGCCACAGGTCATAATGAGGGATTTTTTAAAATTTGTACTTAAGCCTAAGTCGGCCATAAAACTAACAAAGCCTGAGATTAAAATACGCAGTGTCTTTGGGGTGCGGCCCATTAGGACCGCATCATCAGCGTAAAGTAGGGTGGGTATGGGGGTGCCGTTTATATACGGTACATCTTTTGTTAGGGTACTTAATGAGCTACTCAATTCATTAATGTATAAGATAAAAAGCAGAGGGGCCAGAACACAACCCTGTGTGACCCCCCTGCCAATTAAAATGTCACTGGAGACTTCGCCAGTGGAGTTAATACGCACACGAGCTCTTAAGTCGCTATGAAGATAGGATAAAAAGTGAACCAAATAATCATCTAAACCATAATTAAGAAGGACGGACCATAAACGGGAGCGGTTTACAAAATCAAAAGCAGAACTGAAATCCATAAAACCAAAATATAAGGGGGATTTTTTGGCGATGGTATATTTAGCCATTATCAAATTTAGGTTTAAACATTGTTCTACCGTGCCCACTTTACTACGGAAACCTAGCTGGCTCGGGTGTAAGATGGAGCTTTCCTCCGCCCAGGTTCTAATTCTTTTAAAGATTACCCTACCCAGGACTTTCAGGATGTTATCAATTAGTGATATTGGGCGGTAGCACCCGGGATCCAGCCTCACAGCTTTTTTAAAAATGGGGACGATAGTACTGTTAGACCATGTTTCAGGGATGGATTCGTATGTTAGGTTATTAAATACATTGCATAGAAGTGGTGCCCAAAAATTAGTTTCACATTTTAGTTGGTCGATGGAAAGACCATCTGGGCCGGGTGCTTTATTACCGGCAGATTCTGCTATGGCATCCTCTACCTCAAGCAATGTGATGTTTAGAGGAGTTGGAGGAGGAAGGGTTGCTGCAGGATAACCAGATACAGCATAGATCTTTGAAAAATGGTCCACCCACACAGGTCCAACGATGTTACAGTTAATTGGTGTTATATTTGAACCAAGAGATCTTAGGTTCCCTCCAAAACCCTGGGGTGTCTTTTAGGGCGGCTGTATGTACAAGTGATTCCCAATGATCTTTAACTAATTTATTGGATCTAATACGTAGGGTGGATTTATACTTTGCTCTCAAGAGCCTTACCTGGGAAATATCCCGCGGTTTGGCCATGAGAGCGACCCTTAGATCCCAGTTTGCCTTCGAGCAAGAGGCATCAAACCATTTTGGGGCATCCTCAACTTTCCTGGATATTGGCTTGGAGATCTCGCTTTTTATTGCGGAGCAAAGTTCACTAACTGGTTTAATCAAGTTGCCCCCGCAGCTATCAATGGCAAGACAATTCGAGATCAATACAGGATATTTATTAATCACAGTGGCTAGAACACCCCTATTATCCACCCCCCTCCAAACGACCCTTAATCCATCCGTCGAGGTATCCAAATTTGCTGCCCCAATTTCCCTATGTGATTTTTTTCCCCCTAGCAATTTTAGGTAAATCACAATTGGGTAGTGATCACTATATACATTACACACTACCTCTGCTTTTAATAAAACATCGGCAAGGGAGGGTGAAACAAATATATAATCAATAGTTGTTGCACACCCGTGACCGATGTAAGTTGGGACCGGGGCGGTGCTTATATCATTACCAGCAAACTCCATAGAGTTTACGAGTTCTCTAGTTGCAAGGAGATCAGATAATTCTACACCTCTCCTGCAAGGGGGATTCCTTAAATGAATATGTGCATTGAAATCCCCTCCTAAGCAAATGCCATCAAACTTCCCATATTTACGTCCCTCCGCTATATCATCAAAGAAATTAAACAAGTCTAAAAAATTACAATTGGGATAAGATAAAAAATCATTATTGTAAAAATTAATCAGACATAATTTTACCTCTCTTGTATATACCAATGCCATAAAACTTGGGTTATTGGTTTGTATTACTTCTGTTTTTACCTCTGCAGTTATCTTTACCCAAATTGATAAACCCCCACTAGGACGGCCTAAAGGTGGAGACGGTACAATCCTATTGTGGCAGCTATACCCTTCAAATAACCATAGCAGAATCTGCCGGTAATACTCCAAGTTTCCTGAAACATTAGAACATCATAACAATTTACCCAGTCTTTCCAGGCTTTAATTTCCAGTTTTGCCTTCAGCCCTGCAATGTTCCAGCTTATAATGGACAAGTTCTCGTTAGGACGTGGGCAAACATCATGAACGGTCACCCTGGCAATGGCTGTTGGGTGAACCGGTTGATCACATTGTGGGTTTGATGGCAAAGAAGGGTCAGATGGTATCAAAGTCACCTCAGGCTCTACAATCTGTAAAGATTCAGCATTGGGCACCGCTGCGACAGGGTCTTCCTGAGTTACTGGCAGTCAGTCTAAAGTGCCCTGGTCTGATAGTGCTGAGAATTTATTATGTAACGGAAACATAGGAGGCGATTGCAACAATCTGTTAGGGGGTCTGTAAAAATAACTCAGAGGTAAGGGGGTCACCACGGTGGATGGACCATGCTGAATATTCTTCCTATTTAGTAAAAATGTTACTATGCCCGGGTTCCTAAAGTTGATTGTGATACAATCCCCGTTGATGTTTTTAAACAGGGGTCCAACCCAGGTCACCCGGCGAGCAGAAAGAATTTCATTTGATATATCGTAGCCGACCCCCTTGTGTTTGGTTAACCAGTCAATGCATTTGTTGTGTAACTGGACCCAAGATTCACCTTGACCCTCCCTAAGCGGTGGTATACCGGCCAAAACCAAAACATATGGGCACTACTCTGGAGGAAGGTGTAGAGCAGGACCTTGATGTTTTATCGGTCTGTTGTCCTCCGGTTGTCCTCTATGCTGACCTGGCCTGGTAAGTACTTTCTGCTTAGCTATACCACTGGGGGGGTTACTCTTTTTAGTAGTGTTTGTGGTGTTAGATAGACCGGAAGATGGTAAAGGAATGAGAGGTGGAATTGTGGGAGAGTGGTTTTGCCTTGTATTTGCTTCCACCGATGATTGTGTCAAAGAGGCCGTGTTAGCATTTAATGCCCCTGTGACCCCTTTAGCTGTAACTGAATTACAGTTTTTGTTGGACTCTTCGCTAGATAGGGTGCAGGTGATAGACTCTAAGTCTTTTGACAGGCGATCACCTCTAATTTGGTCTAAACAAACCATACCTTTCCTCTTAGCTTCATCGTTTTTCACGAGGGTTTCCAGTCTATCAAACCTCTTAAAAATGATATTAAATTGTTTGATCATTTGACATTCAAGTTGTTTAAAAATTGTATCTGCAATGGTCTCTATAAGATTTCCCTGTGGTTTGAATTGATGAACATTTTCATTAGGGAAATCCGTCTGTGTGCAGATTGAATTTGTGCCCTCATTTATTATAACAGTATCACAATGATCCCCAGTGTCAGAACAAGCTGTTGGGACCTCTGTTAGACGCTTCTTCCCCCTAGTCCACATACTCTGTGGGGTTGGCTGGTTGTTACTCCTAGGAGGCTGCTTCCTCTTATTTATTTCAGTCTTTGCTGGGCCCCTTTTACGTTTTGCTCCTGAGATCTTAGTGTTTGTGGAGGGAAGCGCTGATAGCGACACAGGATCACAAGCAGCATCAGTAGCTATGTCGAGGGTGTTTCCTTCTTGTAGTGTTTCGGATGAGCTCACCGCAGGGATAGGTTTCACTACAATTACCTCTGGCAGTAGAGGTGTAGTATGTTTAGGGCTGATAGTGATGGTCGGTTGACTATTATTTTGGGAAACCAAAGACAGCCTCCTTTCAGTCTCTGCAATCTCGTTGAAAGCATTATCCAGGAGACTCTCAAAGGAGAGTTGTAGAGATGCAGGGACTTCAGTAGCCTGTGTGTCTATGTTGGTTGTAATGGTGGTGATGATATTACGTTTCCCCATGGTAGTAACAATGGCTCACCTTTCAGTGGAGATTAGATGGGTGGCCCGCCCGACCACTGAGGGCCCGCCCTTTGCCCGGGCTTAGCCCGGCGCCGCCCGCGCGCGTCCCGTAGGACGGGAGGCGTTCCGGTCTTTATTGGCGCCTCCGGGTGCTGCCTCTGACGTCCCGGGTGCACCTCTGTCGCTGGGGCACCTGGGAACTGTGGTCTGCTGGTGGCGTGGACTGCTGGTGGACCGGCCGTTTCCCTCACGGCGCTCGCTGGTCAACAGGTGAGAAAATGACCGAGCCGTTGCCCTCACGGCGATGCCTGCTGGTCAAAAGTTGCCCCCAACAGAGCGCTCGGCGCTCCGGTCTTTATTGGCGCCTCCGGGCGCTGCCTCTGACGTCCCGGGTGCACCTCTGTCGCTGGGGCACCTGGGAACTGTGGTCTGCTGGTGGCGTGGACTGCTGGTGGACTGGCCGTTTCCTTCACGGCGCTCGCTGGTCAACAGGTGAGAAAATGACGGAGCCGTTGCCCTCACCGCGATGCCTGCTGGTCAAAAGTTGCCCCCCAGACTCTTTGTGCCAAGTCCGGAGCCACAAGAATGGCTTGGGCCCGGTCGCGCATGATCTTCTTCAGCACTCTGGGTAGAAGTGGTATAGGCGGAAAGGTGTATAGAAGTCCGCAACTCCTGTCGCGCTGATAAGCGTTGCTGAGCTAGTGCCGCCTTGGAAATTCCAAAGCGCAGAACTGCTGACATTGCACGTTCTCTTCAGGTGACAAACCGATCTAAGCAAGGCTCTCTAGGCTGCTGAAAGAGACCTTGTACCACCTCTGCGTGAGCACACCATTTTTGTTTCATCATGTACCAGCTGCTGAGTTTGTCTGCCCTGGCGTTCAGAGAATTTGCCAGGTGTTGAACCAGCAGGGATATGCCCTGATGTTCCAGCCACATTCAAAGGATAAGACCCTCTTGACACAGGGTCCACCATCCCGCCTTGTTTGTTGCAGTAAAACATGGCGGTGGTGTTGTCCGTTAACACCTGCAATACCCTTCCTTTGACAGAATGAAGGAATGCCTTCAGTGCCAGACGAATCGCCCGGAGCTCCAAAAGATTGATGTGCAGCCCATGACCACAGATCTCTGATCTCTGCCTCTCCCATGTGGCCAACCCATCCTAGGAGCGACGCATCGTCACCACTGTGAACTCTGGTTGGGGAAGGGAGAGAGATCTGCTGTTAACCCAATCCTGGTCCGTCACCCACCAATGCAATTGGTGTGCAGTGCCCTCCGAGATCTGGATGCAATCAGAAAGATTCCCCTGATGCTGCGCCCACTGGAACCTCAGGTCCCACTGCAGGCCCTGTATATGACACCTGGCATGATCCACCAGCAGGATGCAGGAGGCCATGAGGCCCAGCAGTCTCAAGGTTATTCTCACTGAAATCCGGGATAGAGGCTGAAACATCGGTATCATAGCCCGAATATCCCAGACTCGCTGCTCGGGAGGATAGGCCCGAAACTGCACTGTGTCCAGAAAAGCTCAGATGAAAAGGAGCTTCTGAGAGGGAATCAGGTGCGACTTCGGCACGTTGATAGTGAACCCCAGCGAATGCAGGAGGTCCGCCGTAGTCTGGAGGTGGGAGACGACAGCCTGGGGCGAGCCCCCCTTTAACAGCCAGTCGTCGAGATAGGGGAAGACTGGAATCTCTGATCTGCACAGATGAGCTGTGACCACCGACATCACTTTCGTGAAAACCCGAGGGGTGCAGGTAAGGACAAAGGGGAGCACGGTAAACTGAAAATGCTTGTGGCTTACAGTGAACCATAGGAAACGCCTGTGTGCTGGCAGTATGGGTATGTGGAAATAAGGGTCCTGCAAGTCCAACGCTACCATCCAGTCTCCAGGGTCGAGGGCAGACAGGACTTGAGCTAATGTCAACATTTTGAACTTCTCCTTCCGAAAGAAGTGGTTGACGTCCCGGAGATCCAAGATAGGAAGCAGGCCTTTGTCCTTCATGGGTACCAGGAAGTAGTGGTAGTAACAACCACAGCCTACTTCTGGCACAGGGACTCGCTCAATAGCTCCCTTGGCCAAGAGATCTGTAACTTCCTGATGGAGGAGGGCCAAGTGATCCTCGGACATGTGATGGAGTGTTGGTTGCATGGAGGGAGGGGAATTCTCGAAGGGGAGGGAGTAGCCCCTTCGGAGGATTTGCAAAACCCACTTGTCCGACGTGATGTTGTGCCAGTGGGGGTGGTGATGGTGGGTCCAGACGCCCACTGGCAATTGATGACCCTGACAGGCCGGACTAGGAAGGCTTGGAGGCTGCTGCAGAGGGGGCACTGGTGGACTGTCCCACCCGCTGGACCCAGACCCATGGCGCTGAGGCTGGGTAGCTTGCGCCGGCCTGTTGCCCTTGGTGAAACGTGGCGGGGCACCCCTTATGTTGCCACGAAAAGGCCGAAAGGCAGACTGCACAGGATGAGAGGTGGCAGCGAGGCCCAAGGATCTGGTCATAGCCCTGAAATCCTTGAAGCGCTCAAGGGCATAGTCCGCCTTGTCGCCAAACAGGCGACGGCCATCAAAAGGCATGTTCAGAAGGGTCAATTGGACATCCCCGGAGAAGCCAGTGGACCTCAGCCTGGACTACCACCTCAAGGCTACTGACCTAGAAATAGTTCTACCTAGAGAGTCGGCGGTACCCAGCCCACATCGAATGGCGAACTTTGCTGCGTCTCTACCCTCTGGGACCGCCCGGGAGAGTGCGGCCCAGGCCTCCTCTGGGCATTGTGGCAGCCCTTGGCAACCGTGTCCCACACAGAGTGGGTGCAACGGCCCAAGAGACATGCTGTGTTCACCGACCGCAGTCCTAAGTTGGCGGAAGAAAACATCTTCCCAAGGTGGTCCAGCTTCTTGGATTCCCTATCTGTGGGAGCAATAGAGAACATGCCTTTCGAGGTTGAGGCTTGGAAGAGAAAAATGGGGTCGCCCGTGGTCGGGTGGTGGCGTCTGGCAATCATCCTGTCCACAGGAGCCCCTGTGCTGGGCTTGGGCCAAGTGCCCAGAATGAGGTCTGTGAGGGCCTCATTGAACAGCAGCATGGGCTCCGAAGAGGCTGCTGCCGACTTAAGCACCTCAGTCAGGAGGTCCTGACTGCCACCGTAGGAAGTTCAAGGCCCAAGGCCTCAGCCGCCCTATGCAACACCACAGCGTAGGAGGCTCCCTCCTCCGTGGCCATGTTAGGGGAGAAAGCATTCCAAGGTCTGGGAAGGTATCCAGACCACTGGCCTCACCCAACTCCCCTCTCCAGTCCAGCTCTTCAAGCTGGTCTGCCAGAGGGTCAACAGACCCCTCCCAGTTCTCCTACCCTCCTCTGACTGCCACTAAGGGCGACAAGGAACGGCAGGGTAGAATAGCAGTATAAAAGAGTACAGGTCTGCTCCATGTCCAAGTCGGGAAGGAGGCCAGGGTCAACGCCAGCCGTGGGCGGAACCAGCGTCAGAGGCGTTGTCAGAAGGATTGGTGCCGGGAAAGGTACCGTGAGGTCGACCGGCACCGATCCGGATCCAAGCCAGGATCCTTGGGGGGCCCTGCGGAGCCAAGGCCGGAGCCACCGGCACTGAAAGCCTAGGGCACCCAGCCGAGTCCATAGGACCCGAAGGCGTGCCCACGAAGTCGGGCTACCCAAAGATGGAATGGAGAGCTTCGTAAAATGCACAAAGCTGGGCAGGGGATGCACTGGCTCCCGGAAAGGGAGGGAAGTGCGGAGACGTCCCTGCAGGCTCTGAGGTCGGAGCTGGGGAACGACGACCCTCAGTGTCCCACGTCGCATCGGCCGACGGACAGGGAGAAGGCGAAGAGCAATGATGCTTCTTTCTATTCTTCTTGCGCTTCAACTTACCCGAAGACTTCGATGACGAATGGTGGTGGTGGCACCGCGACCGGTATCGCGACCTTCCCCTCAACCAGGACCTTGAACGGCGCGGAGCCCACTGCCGGGCCTCCAAAAGGTTTGGTGACTGCTCCCGCAAAGACTTAGGATTCAGAGCCTGGCAGTAGTCGGAGCAGGACTTCGGCTCGTGGTCGCGCTCCACGCACAAAAGGGACACGGGGTGTGGATCGGTGACCAACATCAGCTTGTGACAGGAGTCACAAGGATTGAAGCTAGGTCGACGACGTGACCTTCCTCCCACTCCAGGAGTCGGAACAACTTCACAAAAGAGATCGACAAAAGTAAAAAAAGGGTAGTCAAAAAGTGACCGAGTGTACCACTCTCTCCGGATCTGCACTGGCTGGTGCGGAAAAAGAAAGAACTGACGTCAGCGCGCAGGGGCAGCGTCTAAGTAGATACTGTGACGTCATCCAGGCGATCACGATGCAGATGATGAACTCGGATCGACGCCACCTACCGACCCGCAGGGGAACTGCTGAGTAATGCTGAGAAAAAATTCTCTGGATCCTTGTGGAATATAAATGGTCTGACAAGTAAACTGGAAGATGCAGAAACATCAAACTACTTAAAATCATTCGATTTGATTTTACTCCAAGAAACCTGGGAAGAGAAAGAGATAGCATTACAAGGATACACAACTTAAATCCATCCAGCTACCAGAGGCTCAACATTTGGTCACAGCTCAGGAGGCCTGGCGATACTCGCCTCAATACTAACAATAGGAACAATGGAAGAGATTAAGGTAAAAATTACCCCCCCCCCCCTCCCCCCTCCCCCAAGTTCCATACAGGCAATAGTTATAACAATCAAAAACAACCAGGTGGGCCAACCACATACATACACCGCAAGCACAGACTAAAAGGGGCAAGAGAACTGGTCAGTGAACTGGTAAGACTCATGTAAGAAAGGGAAATGGAGAACTTACTTCTGGAAGGCGACTTCAATCTTCTCTTTGGAATAACACCAGAAGACGAAATAGCACACAAACTTAAGATAACGTGGGCAATACCAAACCAAGCCCCAGCTTCCCCAAACAATCAAACAAGATGCTCAATTCAACTACTGAAAGATCTGGAGCAGCTAACCCGGAGGGTACTAAATGGTAGTTTAAAGAGGATACACCGCCAGGATTAACATACTTCTGTTCAACCACTTCTTCTCACCTTGACTTTACCCTGGCAACACTTCCACTGTCAAAGCGACCACCTACCACAAGAAGTGAAACTAAGTGTCACTAGTGAGAACGGCATGGAAGCAAGAGAAAGCGTTGGCACAGAGTACACTTCCAACTTCAGACGGATAAGGTGCAAGACCAACAAAATAGAAGAACTAACAATAAACGCAAAAATAATTATACAACGGAAAACCAGCTTGCTAAAGAACCCATTTTAGAGGCTTGGGAAGAATTTGTAATGTAACTCGGAACAACACATGCCACAGAGCAAAAAACACGCAAAGGGAATACATCTTGCAACCTATTAGGAAAGGTAACCACGCCCGATATATAAAACCTAAAACGGCAAATAAACCACACCCTAAAGGCAGCTCCGCAAACAATCATACAATGAAGGAGTTGCGGAACCTAAAGGCTCTGCAAAAAAAGAAGACTTCGGAAAAGAAAAGGAAAATCACGGATGACTTGAAACAGAGGAAACGCGCTAGGTTCTTGAAGACAATCTATAGCCTTCAACGGCCAGGCCATAATGGAGTAAACTCACATATATCGGAATCCGACTGGGCACTCTATCTAATAATTTCTTTTTTTTATTTTTTTATTTTTTATTATTTTTTATTTTTTATTGAGACCAGACAGTAAGTAACACAGGTTCCTACTTATACAGCAGAATTGGTTTAAAGATACAGAATAAAAATATACAATCATTAGACAGGTTATCCAAACAATAAGCACAAAAACATTCCTGAAAATTAGGACTGGAAAAAGCAATACAGAGGCAGAATAGAAAATAATAGCACAAGTATCACCGATATGTGGCCTAAGCATTCATTTTCCTTTATGTAATCCGTTCCGCCACTGGTGCCCAAATTCGGGTTGCCAGTTGACGCCTCCTCCCCCCTTTACGAGAGAACACAGAGAATTCTAGCCTATATATAGCTAGTAATCTTGCGCGCCACTGTACAAATGTTAGGGCTTCCGGAGAAAGCCACTGAGAGGTTATGCACAGCCGGACCTGAGACAAAGCAATGAATAGAAGAGCTGACTCATTTGCAGCATAGCTGCCAGATATTGTATTTCCAACATCTACCCCTAAGATCACAAGTGCCGGGGTCATTGTACATCTAATCTTTAGTGTATTATTAATAAAACACTCTATATCATCAAGAAAGCCACGAAGTGATTGACAAGAAAAGAACATATGTATTGAATATGCTGCCAACAGCCCTCAACGAGCACAAAGAATTCCCTTTATGGCACCCCATTTTGCAATCTTAGCGGGTGTGTAATATAGATCAAACATTGCCATATAACTTTGTGTCTTAAGTGAGCCCGACACAATAACCTGCCTGGCAAGTTCTAACACCGGGGATAGATTGACTTCACCAATTCTTAATTTCGATTCCCACTTGGCACTTTGAACTGTCAAATCATCCGGAAATGTTGAGACTATATATTGGTACAGTATCCCTATTGTACTTCTCTTCTTGATTAAATCAATAAGTGGCACTTTCTCCAGCATACCAGGTGTTTGCTTCAAGCATTTTTTAATAAAGCTTTGGATTTGTAGATACTTAAAAAAATCGCGAGGAGATAGCTGAAATTTATCTCTAATGTCGCTGTAAGTTAAAACGACACCATCCTCCCCCAGGTCTCCCAGCCTACCGATACCTTTAAGTTGCCAGCTGTGCATAATATGGTCCTGAAAGATACTAGGAAACATTCGAGTGGCTTTAAACAGCACATACAGATTTAAATTGGGTATACCTATTTTCCGCCTAATCAATCGCCAAATAGTCCATGCAGCTATCAAGACTTTGAAGCGAGTTCTCTTATAATAACTGGGTTCAAGGACCTCCAGGAAATTCCATTTTGCAGCAGACCCCAATCCAATCTCAAAGATAGTCGGACTATTACATATGGGAACATTCAGTTTATCCCCACAGATCAACACGCCAATTGCTTGAAGCATTGCAACCCAATAATATGTAACAAGACTAGGAACCGACCAGCCCCCTCTATCACGAGGGAGGCACATCCATTTGGCAGCCCTGCGAGATCGCCTATAACCCCACAAAAATCTGTGGCAAACCCTCTCTGCCTTGATTAGACGTGTTTGGGAGATCAGAAGAGGGATGGTCCTTAATAAATATAAGAACTTAGGAAGAACTAGCATCTTAAGAACACTACAACGTCCATATAAAGATAGATGCAGGCGGTCTAGTCGCTCTAATTTGGTGTTGACATCATCTATAACCGGAAGAATATTTAGGTCCGGGATCGTATCAACTACCGAAGATATACGAACCCCCAAATACGTAGCGACTGGAACTACTGGAGCATCCGATGTTTCCATACCGGGTGTCTGAATCACCTGGGTCTTCGAGACGTTGAGCTTATATCCCGATATTGCCCCATAGTTCCCTGCCAATTCCTTAAGTTCCCTGAAAGCGGATGGAACGTCTGATGTTATGACAACTATATCATCAGCATACGCTAACAGAATATAGGACGTGTTGCCTGCTCTTATAGGCATTATACTCTGATTATCCTTAATCTTAGAGAGGAAGGGATCTATATGTAGGGCAAATAACAGGGGGGAGCAAGGACACCCCTGTCGTGTGCCCCTAGTAATAGGAAAGGTGCTGGTCAGCCGGCCAGAAATGCGAAGTTGAGCTCTCGGAGAGAGATACATCGCATTAAGTGCCTGTATGAATTCCTTAGGGAATCCCTTCCGCTTCAGAACAGCCCACATAAACCCCCAGGAGACCCTGTCGAACGCCTTCTCGGCGTCCAACAGGATCAACCCGAGGGGAGAGCTCGTAACCTGGGCCCAGTCCAGTAATGCAATAGAACGTCTGACATGGTCAGCAGTGTCCCGGCCCGGTATGAATCCATGCTGATGCGTAGAGACCAAAGGTGTAATAACCTGCACTAGTCGGCCTGCCATTATTTTTGAATACATTTTCGAGTCACTGTTGATTAGAGAAATAGGCCTAAATGATGATGGTAACAGCTCCGGTTTACCCTTTTTAAAAATTTTTTTTTAAAAAAAGGACTATGGTAGCATTTTGCCAAGATTCCGGGACTATTCCCCTCTGGGCTGCTCTTAATACATCCAGCAAGACCTGGGCGGTTTCAGCTAAAAACATCTTATAGACTACTAGTGGGACTGCATCAGGGCCACTGGCCTTTCCGGTAGCCAGAGATTTAACTGCAATCTCGACCTCCTCCCATTGAATGGGGGTGGCTAGAAATTCAGCCTGTTCGGGAGATATAACTGCAGTCTCAAGGCCCGCTAAGACGTCTTCTGCAGCCCTCTCTACATTTAACCTAGAGGTGTCTTCTTGATACAGGCGGGAATAAAAGTCCACAAAAACCTCTTTAATCTTTTCCTGCGATTCATGTATTATTCCTCGTTCGTCTTGGATTTTAACTACCTGATTCTGGATACTTCGTTGATGCAGTCTCTTGGCAAGGACCCTGCCCGAGTTCTCCCCGAACTCAAACATCTCTGTGCGAAACTGTAGATACTTTGACGCAAGATCCTGTCCAAAAGACTCCAGTAGACAAGCCTTAAGAATGGCTACCCTTTGAAGACACAGAACAAGATCATTTCCTTCCTTTATATTTACAGTCAATTCAATTTCTGCATCTCTAAGCTCTCTAAGACCAATACGCATCTGCGCTTGTTCTGAATTCCACCTATAGGAAGAGAAGCTTTTGGTCTCACCCGAAGACCTGCTTTCAGCGTGTCCCAAACCACTTGATCCGAGGCAGAGCCCCTGTTGATATTTAAAAACGGAACAATCCATTTTTTAATGTGCGAGCAGTACCCCTCATCAGATAATAACTTTCTTTCAAACGTCCAATCTCTGGGTGATTTCCTAATTCGTGGCCAAGGGCATTCAGAAATAAGTGGATTATGATCAGAAAGGAGCCGAGGCAAACAAAAGATAAAACTAACAGCTGCCACCTGTTTGGACAAAAAAACAGTCTAACCGAACGTTTTTCTTATGGGGTATAGAGTAAAACGTGAAACCATCCTCTGTTTTCTTATGGAGATACCATAGGTCTGCAAGGCCATGCTCCAGGATAAGAGCCTGGAGAGCTCGAAACACTTTTGGTTTTCTCCCCACATAAATAAGTGTAACAGCGAGATCAAAATCACTTTGTATATTAATGTTCAAATCTCCACAGAGAAAAAGCGGACTAGGCCATGTTGCTAATTCTACATCTAAGTATTTAAAAATATCGGGATCATCTAAATTCGAACCATAAACATTACAGATTGTTAATAGTTTCCCACCTATGCACAATTCCGCTATAGCCCACCTTCCCATTTTATCCCCCAGTGTCCTTTTACACAGAGCAACACCTATCTTTGAGTATATAGCAACCCCTCTGATCATAGAAGTCTGTTTAGAGCAGGCTAGCAACTCAAACCCAGGTAACCTTAGACATTCCCTCTTCCCCCATGGAATATGTGTCTCCTGTAAACATGCATGGAATTGACTATTTTAGAAAAAAGGGCCCGTTTTTTTACATCGTTAAGGCCACAAATATTCCAAGTACCTATAACCAACTTACCCTGCCCCATCAGAAAAAAAAAGCAAAGTTTGTAAAGGCTTTCCTCAGCCTATACAGTACATAATAATATCTGCCTACTTTTATGTGAACATTCTGTGCGGGCAATTCTGCAAAATAAGTCTAATTTTTTTTATTTTAACGCAACCCCGGTAACCAACCCCCACCCCGACCCCCCTCTGAAACTTCCACCCCCCACCACAAACATCCCCTCCACCCGATTAGAGGCTTAAGGACTATGTCCTCAGTGATGCTGAGGTGCAACAACCGTATCCCCACCCCATCAAATTCCCCACTACACACGTGACACTCTAGATCTCACTCTAGAACTCAGTTATTACTCCTCATAACAATAGTAGCGCCCTTTTGGGTATCAAAATCTTAAACCTGAAAAACTAAAAAAGAGACCAAAAAAAAAAACTCCCTTTTTTCCCTTTCTTTGCACAATTGCAATTGCAGTTAATGACTTTGTCATCTATAAAGTAAACATATGCCAGACAAATAGAATACCCAGTTCTATCACAAAACATAGATAGAGGAGTAAAAATCTTTGTAAAGAGAGATACACAGATTGTTATTTCGATATGACAGATATTACGATTGTGATTAACCCTACCCACCACCCAAATAACTAAACATCTTGAGAGCAAGCAATGAATTATATGTTCTCAAATCATGCTTTAAGCTTTAAGTTCTGCTCCCAGATAAACCATTCCCCTTTTCATAGCATTTTTAGCGTTTTATGCTTTTTTAGCATTTTTTTCCAGTTCAGATAAGAAGTCCCGCGCCAACCTAGCAGATGTGAAGAAGCGCGTTTGAGCGTTAACCAGGACCTTCAGTTTGGAAGGGTTGAGAAGAAAAACCTGGGCCCCTACTGCTTGGAAGGGAGCAAATAATTTCTGCATTAACCAACGTTCGTTGACGGTTGTTGGACAGAAGTCCGGGCGAACAAAGAACTCACATCCCATACCAGTTCGTTTTTTATCCAGGCCGTGCGAGATCATAAAGAGCTTCTCTCAACAAATAGTTATTCACACAAATTAATATTGCCCTAGGGTATGAGTTTTGATCGCCCTGTCTGTCTCTCCCACGCTGTCGTACTACAAACGGGAACCTGTGAGCACGAATTACTTCCTTTTCCCAGTTCCATGTGGTCAGGTCTGGAAAAGCCTCCTTGAATAGCTGTACAACAAACTTACGAGGGTCGGCCCCCTCTTGTTTCTGGAATTCCTAGTACACGTAAATTATTACGGCGTGATCTATTTTTCAGGTCCGTAAGCTTCCAGTTCACATCATCTTTTGAATTCTGTAGGGAGTCTACGGCAGTCTGCTGCTTTGCCAGAGTATCTTCTACAGAAGAAACTCTCTCCTCTACTTCCACCACACGAGATGTAACTTCGGCACAAGACTTTAATAAACGCCGTACAGTATTCTGTAACTTCCTTATGGCACCTTGCATTCGCTGCCCCTCCACTTTAGTTTCGTATCAGTGTGTCATAAGAGTCTTATAAATCAGGCCCAGCGTAATTGAATCCTAATCCGGTTCCTCTTCCAAGTTAATCTGAACCAGGGGTTGTACAAGGTCTCGCTGTGCTCCTTCCCTGCCATCTGTAATTTTCTTCACCGTATCCTGGAACTGAGGCAATTCAGGATCTTCCCCTTCATCATCCGGAAGATCCCCCCCAGTCACCTAGATTACTGGCTCTGTCCAGTTCTTGTTCCTTATCAGATAGGGTTGTCAAGTCTGACATTGAGTAGAATTTTCCATCCATCTCAGGTTCAAGCCCCTTATCCAATGCCAGCATTTCCACATGCGAGTCGGGTAAGGAGATAACAGCGTCTTCACCTGCTGCCAGAGTAGTTACCTCTGCCTGTGCTGAGTTTCCATTAATAACTGAGGAGCCCTTCGCCCTACTGTGCTCCATAGGATTGTTTTTGAATGAAGGCTCACTAGTCGAAACATTGAGCTGCTCGAAATTCTCTTTCGGCCTGGCACTACGTCTTTGATCAAAAATCGCAGCAACTGTTTTCTGCTTACTAGGTGTCTCTTGAATCTGGTGGGCTGCCGAGTCTCTATACTGACTCTGTAAAGCTCCCAATGCACCTTGCCCCGCTCGCGCTTGTGATAGCAGGGCAACCACTGACTCAGATTGTTTTTTCGCGTTGTAACCATTGTTATTTCCACATCCTGCTCCTGCGACTACACTAGTAGAGCCGCTCTCAGTGCCAGCTATTGTAGATTTGGAAACTGCTCCTCATTTTAACTACGTTGCTAGGTTTATCGACGAGGGTGCTCTGCCCCCACTGCATGTGGTCTCAGCCGTAATCTCAACCACTGCACCTTTGTTCCTCGCATTGCCCCTCCCTTTCGGGGCCATCCTGACTAAGAATAGAGTCTGTTGCAGTAAATAGTCTATGACTTATATATAATGAAAGATGGGTCTGAAGTACAGCCAAAAACAAAGACTTACGTCCGGTTCTTCAGTACCTCAAGAAAACACCACAAAAACACCACGAGCAGGGCACTCAGTCGACGGGAATCACAAGAGGATCTCAAGGAGCGCCTGGCTAATTACGGCATTTGTAACAGTTTCACTCCCAACTCCAATTCCAATCCAATGGACCCACAGCCGTCAGTAATTCATTGCCTCAGGGAGACATTGAAATTGCAACAAAGTCTCTGAGCCTCCCGGTCGTAAAACTTAGCAAGCAGAGCCCATCAGCAGCAGCTCGTATCACCATGCCGTGGGGAAGGAATTCCAAACCGTGCCGAGCAAGAGCTAGGCAGTCTCCAAACACCGCTGCCGCTCGGCGGACAATCACGCACAGCTGACGCCACCAGCACAGCTCTCTCCACAGGAAACACCCTAAGCTTGCCGCGATCCCAGAGGCTTGCCGACTGAAAGGCAAACGTCGGTCCCGGACCCCCGAAGACGCCGACACGAACAGGAGTCAGGAGTCAGGTATGTCTGGCCGATAGATGCCTGGGTTAGACGAGTAGGGAAATCAGCACTGGAGAGGAATTTGAACCGGGGACATCAGCGGAGCACCTCACACGGCCACAGTTGCGGCCGCCATCTTGCCTATTTATCTAATAATTTCAATGATAAAAACCCAGAGGGGGACCTATCAAGAGGAAAAAAACTCGGACAATCATGATGAACACATACGTCAGCAAAATAGAAAAAAGCAGACATGTAATATACGATGACACCAACCAGGCTGAGTCCCTGCGTAAACTTGCTAACCCGGAGGAGGAAGGAACAACAAGCTCTAAATTACCATCAGGCAGGAAGGTAAACAACTATGTAGCAACAGTGGTTAGGATTAAGCTAAAAATATCAAAGGGGAAACTGGAAGGAGCTCCGGGCCCCAAAGGAATCCCGCCAATAATGTACAAGCAAGATGCTGACTTCTGGAGTGGCACATTGGTACCAGTCTTCCAGGAAATTAGGGAACAGGGATATGTCCATCGTCCTGGAGAGGATCGATAATAAGCCCAATCTATAAACAGGGCGAAAGGAGTAATCCAAGTAATCATCGAATTATCGCCCTAATTGACACAAAGGCAAAGTACTATGCAGGACTCCTCTTGGAGGACCTAACATCCTGGTCAACTTTAAAACATATCATCCCAGTAAACCAAACAGGATTCTAAAGAGGACAGGGCACCACAACTAATATCATGGTGCTAACTCTATTCATAGATGCGGTTAAGACAGTAAAGAGCTTGCTATTCCTATGTTTCATAGATTACAGCGCAGCGTTTGATCATGTAGACTGCAGCAAACGGTCAGAAAATGGAAAAATGGGGGATACCAGGGCCACTTCTGAAACAGCGGATCTTACAGCATACCAACACTTGGGTTAAGATCAAGCTGGGATCTGGGACGCACCTTTCATGGCAAATCAACACCACCAAAGGCCTAAAACAAGGGTGCGTTCTAGACCCCATGCTGTTTAACAATTTTCTAGCAGACCTTCCAGGGGAACTGGACAAAACCAAATTGCATGCCCCACGGTTGGGAGGCATCTCGCTATCAAATCTCCTATATGCAGACGACTTGGTCTTAAAAGCAGGTCCCCAATTGGACTCCAACACCTACTGGACACCACCAACAAATTCTCAATAAACAATGCATTAAAGATCAACTTAAACAAATCAAAAGTAATGACAGTGAACTACAATAAGACAAAGAAACTTTCATGGTTCCTGGATGGACAGAGGTTAGACTGGGTAACGAACTATAAATACCTTTGTGTACTATTAGACAGCGGAGATTCGTTTAAACCTCAACTAGAAGCCATTCGTCGGAAGGGCACAACATTCTAGTTCGCAATGAAGCCCCTGAAGAAAATCCTTCCTGATCGAACACTGGATCCTCTCCTACAAGTGATCAGAGCACGATTGCAGCCAATCCTCACATATGGAAGTGAACCCATGCAAGGGAAAGATGCAACAGCTCTAGATAAAATAATCAGCAGAGCATACAGGGCAATCTTCCAGCTGCTGAATTACGTGTCACCTTCCCAAATCTGTCTTGAATTTGGTCTCCAGAGATAAACGGTGGAAAGAAGAGGCGCCTACATAAAAAGTTGGCGGAAAATCAGAGGTGCGGGGCAAGGATCTCTAAATGCCCATCTCTGGACAGAACTGTCTACTCGAGAGAACTAACCTGCCAAGTAGTACCTGCTTGAATCACTGGAATATCTGGAATTAACAAACCTCTGGGAGTCATCCACAGATCACAAAAGCTTCAAAAAGGTGGTAACATTAGTAACTAAAATGATATCATCCATAGAAGGTAAAGAAATGTTGGCCAAGAGGGCTCATGGATGGATAGTGATGAATGATTATAAAACTCTTAAGCCACAAGAATACCTGAAAACGGGACTTACAAAGAGGACAAAATATTTTATTTTTTATCTGCGCTTCGGCATCCTACCAATACTACTTCACCTGGCACCTTGGAAAAGAAGAGCAGATGAACATCTCTGCCGTCTTTGTAGAACAGGGAAAGAGGACGTCATACACATCATTTATATCAGCCTAAATTTGATGAATATAAGACACGCCTTACTCCGAGTACTATGGAACCAAAAGGGCATAAGAAGCTGCAGGCAGGCTGTGAAGCTGTGCTTTAAACCAGAAGAGATTCAACTTAACTGCACACTAACAAAGTACGTCGACATAGTGGCCAGAAGACTTAAGAGCTGGCAACAGGCACACTGAAGAACAGCAAGCTAGAGCACTTCAATCAAATAAAGAGACAGTCAGTCAAGGAACTTGCCTAGTTATAATAACGCACCAGCATACTGAAGCACAACCAGTTTATCAACCTAGAAAAGGACCATACAGATAACGCAATTTAGAATTATAGGACCTTTATTGATAGTAAAATATTTCCTCCTTTTTATTCAAAAAACAGATGTACAAAATAAGGTTAACCCCTTCCATGCTCATGACGGAACGGTTCCGTCATCAGCGTCGGTGCTCCGGTGCTGATGACGGAACATTTCCGTCATGAGCCAATACGCTTTTAAACCCTTCAGCACTGCAGCGAAATTCGCGCAGCACTGAAGGGGTTAAAATTATTTTTAATGACGAAAGTTTTAACATTGTGAGTTTTAATTAACTGTACAATAAAAAAGTTATTCTATTCTATTCTCCGGATCCAGTCGGACGCCTGGGGGTAATTCTAAGGTAAGGAATCTAAAGCAAGGAGCAAGGAGTAATGCCAGTGACTGCAAGGGTGCGCTCCATTCCTATCTCCATAAGGGAAACGGCTAAAACTGAGATCAAAAGATTATGTGAAGAAGGCATACTTGAGTCTGTAGAGAACCCTGAATAAGTTGCACCCATTGTAGTAGCTTGAAAACACATTTGGGTGACAGCAGGCTATACATAGACCTGAGAGTTCTTAACAGGTATGTAATAATTGATCATTTGTCTCTCCTCAACATCAAGGAGATGGTCTCTTTGTAACATGATGCAAAGGACTTCACCATCTTAAATTTAACTGCAGCATACCACTAGATAAAGCTGCATCCAGACTGCAAAGACCACACCGCTTTTATAACTCCTTATGGAACCTACTGCTTTGTGCGCATGCCACTTGGGTTAGTATCGGCTGCTGCTGTTTTTCCAGAGTGTGATGTACCACCTATTTGGGAGTATGCTTGGTGTCAGATGATTCCAAGATGATATCCTAATTTACGGTGTAACTAAGAAAGTGCACGATGAAAAGGTCAGTAAGGTGTTGAGTATACTAAGGATTGATGGGTTAACACACAAACTGAGTTAGTGTGTATTTGGGAGGATGGAGATTGAGTATCTAGGTCATGAGGCTAGTGCTGGGGTAGTTTACCCAAAGAAGGACCAGTTACAAACCTAGTGAGTCTGCATAGTTCAGAGAAAACGGATGAACTGTTATCGTTCTTAGGTATGATAGAATTCCATGCAAAGTTTTTACCAAATTTGGCTTCCAAAAAGTTTAATCTGAGAAAACTGCTAAAGAAAGGGACAGTATTTGTTTGGAACGTAGAGAGTAGAAAGGAGTTCACAGACATCAAAAGGGAACGTGGTAATGCAGATAAATTGAACTGTTGTGATCACTCTAAGGAATGCTTTATATTGACAGATGTGAGTACAAAAGGCCTTGTTGCCATTCTAATGCAAAGGGAGTATAACGGAGGAGAACTTAAACCCATTGTGTATATTTCCAGACCTTTACGTGGAGTGGAAGTGAAATATTCTACAGTTGAGAGGGAAGCTTTGGGTGTCTAGTGGTCAGTTAAGAAATTTAAAAAATGTGTGTGAGGAAGGCAATTTACCAATTATAAGGATCACAAAACGTTGCTCGAAGTTCCCGGACCAAAAAGGGTCTTGACGTGAACTCCATGCACATCTGCAAATGGATTTTGGGTCTGCAGGAGTTTTGTTTCGAAGTATGTTATGTTCCAGGACCACAGAACAAAAGATTCTGATTGTCTTTCGAGACCCAGCTCTGTAGTCGAAGGATGAAGATGAGCAAGTGAAAGTATGCAGTGTTATAGAGGGAAGTGTGTCACAGGAGGAGTGGATACGTGCTCTTACCGTTGATACTGTTCTGCAATAGGTGGTTGATGCAATGTGCTATGGTTGAAAGTCAGAGATGAGGAAGAATTCAACATTGGAAAGTTACTAGAAAGTGAAAGATGAACTATCATCTGAGGGTCGGTTCGTTTTATGTGGTTTGAGGCTTGTGGTGCTCATAGTATAGAATGTATAGTTAAGGAGTTTGGGGCATGAAGCGCATCAATTAATTAAACAAAACGAAGGAGGGAGTGCACCTTAATTATTAGTAGCTAGGAATTTTATGATGGAGCGATTGGACAGAGCCTGTCCGGAATGAAGGTGTAGTGATAAAGTGAATAAAGTTAGGAATCCTCTCACGAAGTGTAGGAATCTTCCGCCCAAGCCATGGGACGTTGAGGCTGTGGATATTGTTGGACCTTTGTACTTTAAGAGAGCCTCTAACTATTTACTTGTAATAGTTGATCAGTGCTCTAGTTGGGCAGATATTGGGGCTGTCCATAGCATTGAAACCAAGAGGATTACTGAATTAGTGAGTGCAAGGTTTTTAACCATGAAGGATTGCCCAATGCCATCTTGACTAAATATGGTCCTCAATTTGTGTCAGCTGAAATGGAGGAATTGTGGCGCATGAAAGGGATTAAGCAAGGTGTTCACTATATCATCCCGAGGGAAATAGTATATTTGAGAAGTTCAATAGAGCAATTAAGGAATTTATTCAGTTGGAAGTATGTGAGGGAAATGGTATATTTGAGAAGTTCAATATTGCAATTAAGGAATTTATTCAGTTGGAAGTATGTGCGGGAAGAGTTGAAGAGGGTTTTGTGTGCACATAGGTTGACTCCACACATAACCTCAGGTGAGGTTACTTTGGAATTGTTTAGAGGAAGGAGGGTCAATAACGAATTGTTCCCTGACAAGTTACATTGAGGAAAAGGTGAAAGTGTGTCATGGGACTCAATGAAGGGTGGTAGCGAGAAGGAAAAGAAGTGTGTGGAAAAACAAAGATGATTTATGATATACTGAAAGGTGTGAAAAACTGGATGTGTCAGTTGGTGATCTAGTAATAATAAAGAAACCAGTGTTGTCAAAAAGTGGTTCAAAATTAATAGCTCTTCAGAGAATGGTCAAACTTTTTCATAATACTGATAAGGTGGATGATGGAAGGATCTGGAAGGAAATGATCCAGTGTGAACTATACATTTCTGTTAGAAATGGGGTTTCTGGTTGGTTAGGGTATGCACCTAAGTCAGGCAAAACACACTGCGCTAGTCAGGGTGAAGGACTTACACACCCAAAGATAGCCCCTGCTCACCTCTTGGTAGCTTCGCAGAGCAGTCAGTTTTATCCCAGAGGCAATATGTAAAACGATTGCGCAACACACATGACAATAAATACAAGGAGACTCCACACAATATTATATGCAAATACGTTACTGTATTGCATATGACCACAGATCAAAACTACATGAACCAATAATCACTTTTCCAACTAGGTAACTGTCATGAAATCACTGTGCAATAAGATCAAAATTAATTGCTTTCATACATCATGAAAACACCATCCCTGCACATATGTCAATCCTGAAATAATACTGGTTATGCTGACTATGCAAGGTGAAAAACGACATATATCATATCAGGGCATGAATTGTAGTAGTTAGGTTAGAGAGAGAAACCACATGAATCATCACACATCGCCAATAGTATATAAATAGCCAAATAACACCAGAAGCACATAGGGTGCAGCAGACCTGCACTAGTATTACATTCTATATGATACAATTGTACCAAGAATTAGCCACGATCTAAGCCAAACATACAGTATTGTATTTGTGAAGAAATATCTCTGTGACCTGTATATTTGTATATCCTATTATGATATGATGATTAGACAACTTTATCTAGTCTACTCATAGAACAGGACTGATTTAATGGTGTCATCAGTAGTCTGTGTTGATTTAAAAATTTACATTTTTGATAATTAAAAAGAATTGTGAATGTTATTTGCTTTGCTTGGCTCTCCTTATATTACTGAACTTCATATTTAACGAGTAGGTTGCCTAAGGTCTTTACTTACAATATAGCTCCCCACGCAGGGCACAGAAGAGTCTGTGCAACTGTTATTGGTAAGACGGTAATTACAAAACAGAATCAGCAGGATCAGGACCTTCGGCAAGCGTAGTCACCCTGTCCTTCTACCCAATTCTATTTATCAGGGCGCCCATACACTGAAGATAAAAGTGGGTAGACCTCGCTGGGTCCCTCCAGTGTGCTGAAGGAACAAAAGGTGGAGTGCGCGATGCAGCTGTTTCCTCTGCAATGCCACCAGAGCACGAGAGCCTGTCTCTCTGGGGCTCCTCCACTAGAAGGCGGTGTGGCGGAAACCCCTGACTTTAGGGCGGACCCTCCTCAGAGCGGCTGTTGATGTCTTTGGTTTTAAAAGCTTTCCCCAGCCCCACTCACCTAAATGACTCTGTGGGGCCACGGGAGAAGCTTTTTGGTCTCCGCTGGACTCCTATGGTCCAGCTCAGTATCTGGTGGGCCTCAAGAGCGGGGCAGCGATGTTCAAACACCAGGCTTTTCCTCTGGGGTAGATCGCAGCACCCCTCACGTCAGGGCATCATCCTCGCTGCATCAACATTCTTTTCCCTAGTCATCTATGCAAATAAACCCATTACCAAAAGCAAACTTGGCCTGCCTTGTATGCATTCCACTTCAAGTTGGAAACCGGCTTCCAATTGGAAGTGGAATACATACAAGGATCGTCGTGTCGGATTGCAGCCATTCCTCTCTAAAATTCATCAATACGGATTCTTCATTGCACCTTTACATTAAATTCCACAAATTATCTGCGGTTAGTTTTTCTGCTTAATCATTCTGATTCTATTACCTAGGGGTCTTGGATCTTCATTTCAAACATCTTGTCGTGATGATGGCCTCTTTGATCTCTCCAGAAGAGAACGAAACGTCTCCAAATCTTCACCTTCGGATTCTGGTAAGCGTCACAATAGAAAGAAGTCGAAGAAGCGTGTTTGCTCTCCGACGCCCCCCCCCCCGTCGCTCCTCGGAGGTGGACGAGGAGAACAAGGCCCTCGCCCCTGCGGCTCTCCAGGAGCCGGAGAGTTTCGTGGCCTACCTGCCATACCAGAGTCCGTTGGCAACTCCGCCACAGATGCAAGAATTCCTTGCTGCTTTGGACCGCCTTTACAGGCCTCGGGTACCCGCTGGCGCGCCTTTGGGCCACACGGACCCGTGTCCAGATCCTGGTGGCCCGGCGGCTCCGCCATCGGCTCCAGCCCCGGCGCCACAGGATCCTGCACCGCTGGCTCCAGCCCCCGCCCCACGAGGTGCGGCTTGCAGGCCCCTCCCCGGCGCCACCCTCGGCTCCAGACCCAGCCCCACCCTCGACTCCGGCGCCACACTGGGTGCTGTTTATCCCAACCCTGCCCCGGTTCCCAGACCCACCTCAGGGGTTGGTATTGCTGGGGTATCTATTCTAAGGTAAGGAATTTAACACTAACGTGTCCCTTACAGATGCACAAGTTACTACTTGTGTAACGATATATCTGTAAGAGACATTAGTTAGTGATAGATTCCTTACCGCCCCACCCATCCTCCCCATTCTGTGAACTGATTACTAGGGTTACGGTCATCCTTTTCAGGGCCCTAGTTGAATGCACCAATGGTCAGTATCTTGCATGGCTCTGCGTTCCTGGAGCGGAAAGTCGTGTACAGAACTGACATCAGCGCACATGGGTGGCGCCTAAGTACTCCACGTGATGTCATCTCAGCGCTGAAGTCGCCAGTGACGGACGTGGAGCCGGAGGACGCCACCTACTGACACGCAGGGGTACCGCCAAGCGAAAACATTCCGGATGCAGTCTGACGCCTGAGGATATTTGAAGGTAAGGAATCTATCACTAACTAATGTTTCTTACAGATATATCGTTACATAAGTAGTAACTTATGCCTATAGAATATAGATCATAGGAGGGCAAGCATTACTTGAACTCTTTTTAATAAGCAGAATTAACATCAAACTCCAAAAAAGCCCACATTGTCAGCCTACAGGCTGCTCTAAAAACCAATATCATAGAAAATGAAAGCAATTGTAACACAAAAACGGACACTGTGCCTTAAGGCATCCATGACCCCAGCTTCTCATCATGCCTCAGCGGTGACAGTTTATTTATAAGTCATTTGCCTGGGGAGGCGGGTGGGTTGCTTATGACTTTGATGAGGATACCCCTGGAAGAGAACCAAGATTAAAGGCAAGTACCTTATCCTTCTCTTCCAGGGGATCCTCATCAATAGTCATAAGCATTGAATCGAATAGCAAGCCCATCTTCCGCCTACGGTCAAATGAGAAGAAATGACAAAATAAACAAACCAAATCTATTCAGCTTAGGAACAAATTTCTCAAGGAGGCCTGGCCCACTTGAGTGTCCGCTCTGGTATCTGAATCAAGACAATAGTCTCTCGTAAATGTATGTATCGATCTCCAAGTGGCTGCACTGCAGATCTCAGTGATCGGCACATTGTTAAGAAAAGCTGTTGTAGCTGCCTTTCCTCTAGTGGAATGAGCCTTGGGCCTAGACCAAAGCGGCTTTTGTGCTAACTGATTAGCCAGTTTGATACATGGCACTTTCCACCTGGAGATGGAACGTTAGAGGCTGAAAAACAATGTTCTGATTGACCCGTAAATAATGGACAGTTGATCCAATTTCCTAATTGCCTTAGACCTGTCCAAGTAGAATTTCAAAACCTTTTTCAAATCTAAAGAGTGAAGGAACCTCTCAGCTGGTGGAGCGAGGTTAGGAAAAAAAGATAGGTAGCAAGATGGATTGGTTGACATGGAAATCCGACACCACCTTCGGAAGGAAGGAGGGGTGGGTTCTCAAAACAACTATTGAGATGTTATGTTATGTTATATTTACTTTTGTATAGCGCACGGCTACTCAAAAAGAGTGTCCCGGCGCTTTGAGTAAGGAGGACTACAGTACAATAACATAACACAGTTAAAAAAAAAAAAAGAAGGAGACAGCGATAAAGAGGGCAAACCAAATATATGCAGCCTACTGGGTAAACAACCAGGTTTTAAGACCTTTTCTAAAGGCAAGTAGGCTGGTGGCTCCCCGAAGTGTGAGCGGCAGAGAGTTCCACAACTGTGGCGCCAGTAGTCCAAAGGAGCGACCTCCCAGGCGAGCTCTCTTTACTCGCGGGACCACCGCCAAGAACAGAAATTCCGATCTCAAGGAACGAACAGGGTGGTAGAATGCAAGTCTCTTTTGGAGGTACTTTGCTCCAACCGCATGGAGGGCCTTGTAGGCCAAGGTCAAAGCCTTGAAGGCGATCCGCTTGCGGATTGGAAGCCAGTGCAAAGTCTGCAGCAAGCCTGCTGCCCTGGCACGTCTATTCAAGCCAAAGATAGCTCTCGCGGCAGCATTCTGCACCACTTGGAGCCGCTGTAGCAGATACTCTGGCAGGCCCAAGTAGAGAGCGTTCGAATAATCTAGCCTAGAGCCGATCAGGGCCTGCACAGTCAGCTTCCTGTGCTCCTCAGACAAAAGAGGAAGAAACCTCCGCAGCATCCTAAGGAGGCCAAAGCACATCCCTGACACCCCGAAAATCTGGGATTTCAACGTCAGCCCCTTATCCATCTTGACCTGTGTATGGTTCTTTCGAGCAGAGCGCTTGGATCTCGCTCACCCTGCGAGCTGAAGTAATTGCCACAAAAAAAGCTGCTTTCCAAGTTAGGTGCAGGAGAGTTGCTTTGTGGATAGGTTCAAATGGGGACCCATCAGTTTAGACAAAACCAGATTCAGCTCCCAGGGAGGTGAAGGTTGAATAGGAGGGTAGACCTTCTTTAACCCCTGTTAAAAAACCTTCACTACCTGCAGCTCAAAGAAAGAAGGCTGTGAAAGGGACCACCTGTATACCGTAATGTCAGCCAGGTGCACTTTTGTGGAAGAACATTTTAGACCTGCCTTAGCTAAGTGAAGCAGGTAAGGTAAAATCACCTCTTCCTGCACCCTAGTAGGATGGTAATTATTTTGCACACACCACAAATAGAAACACTTCTATTTACAAGCATAAGAGACTCTTGCCGAAGGCCTTCTTGCTTCTTTCAAGATGGTCATGCAGTCCTGAGGAAATCCTAAATGACCATATTGGAGGACCTCAGGAGCCATGCTGCCAAGTTCAGTAGTGGAAGGTTGGGGGGATGAATGCTCCCGTTCATCTTGGACAGCAGGTCTGGTCTGGTAATGGGTCGAGCCCAACAGAAAACACAGGAACTTTCTGTGATGTGGATTGACTGGGACGTGAAAGTATGCATCCTGCAGATCCAGCAAACACATCAAATCCCTTTGTTGGAGATGGGGACATATTTGATGGAGAGCTAACATGCGAAACTTCTTTCCTGATGGATTTGTTGACGGCACGAAGATCTAGGATAGGTCTGTATTCTGATTTGACCTTTTTTCTTCACCAGGATGTACCTTGGAGAGGGTGAATACTTCCTGCTGCAGTATCCGCATCAGGCGAAATGTCATTTTTACTGGAGGGATCGAAGGAGGCGGATGCCGGAAACGTAGCGAATACCCATTCTGCAGCGTACTTAACATCCATAGGACTCTTGTGATATCGTGCCACTCTTCCAGATGGTTGGTTAAAGTACCCCCCTCACTGGAGTGGGAAACAGCAATGAGGGAAGTGAGCATTCATTGCTTTGAAGGAGTTTTTGCTGAGGCAGCAGATTGATGAGGGGATTCTCTCCCTCTGGGAACACGACGTCCCTGATAGTGGGATTTAGAATGGCTCTGCTGAAGTTGGTGCCTCTACCACTGAGGGGTTTGAACCCTCTGATGGAAGGGCCGCCAATCGTATGGCCTGTATCGGCGCCTGAACTACATTCTTTCAAGCCATCCTGCCTTTAGGGTATCTAATTCGGTCTTCATTCTTGACATCTCATCTGTATGAGTGCCAAACGAGGAGGACCCTGAGAAAGGGAGGTTGAGAATCTGTGACTGAGCTTCAGTTTTTAGAGCAGTTAGTCAGAGCCAGGATGATCGTCTGGCACGGATCCCATGCGCATAGGAGTGCGTAGACAGTGCCGCTCCATCCGCTGCAGTGCTGATAACTTGATTTACCTTCCTGCAATACCTCCTCAAAGTCCCTGCAGTCTTCCTTGGGCAGCTTTTCTGTGAACCTTTGAAGAGAGTCCCACAAGGACCTATCATAACGCCCTAATTCCGCCAAGACGCTGGAGACCTTCAAAATGGAGGCCGACGTGCCGCAGACTTTCTTCCTCCACGAGTCGTGCACCCTGCTTTCCTTATCAGGAGGAACTGTTAATGAGGATGAGGATGCTACTGCGTGCGGCTCTTGACTGGGTGAGAGATTCTGCTTAATTCAGAAGCTCTGTCCATCACCACCCCCTGTTGTTTAATTATTTTGTCCACCATAAGCGTGGAAGGGTATACTCAGACGTGAGTCCCTTGCTCATTGCACCATCAGGATTCAAGCAAGCCGGGCCGAAGACGGCTGTAATGCCAGAAACCGGTCCCCGGAAGCTTGTTTCCTTCCCAGTGAAAGAATTGGCTTTTGTAGTCTGGTCTGCCCTGTTCCCATGATGCACTGGGCCAGGGACAGACTAATTTGCATACAGCCAGGTTCTGAAACTGGGATGGTGCAATGAGCTAAAAAACGGTGTTGGATCTAGCCCTGATCTCTTGACTGGGTGAGAGATTCTGCTTAATTCAGAAGCTCTGTCCATCACCACCCCCTGTTGTTTAATTATTTTGTCCACGATAAGCGTGGAAGGGTATACTCAGACGTGAGTCCCTTGCTCATTGCACCATCAGGATTCAAGCAAGCCGGGCCGAAGACGGCTGTAATGCCAGAAACCGGTCCCCGGAAGCTTGTTTCCTTCCCAGTGAAAGAATTGGCTTTTGTAGTCTGGTCTGCCCTGTTCCCATGATGCACTGGGCCAGGGACAGACTAATTTGCATACAGCCAGGTTCTGAAACTGGGATGGTGCAATGAGCTAAAAAACGGTGTTGGATCTAGCCCTGATCTCTTGACTGGGTGAGAGATTCTGCTTAATTCAGAAGCTCTGTCCATCACCACCCCCTGTTGTTTAATTATTTTGTCCACCATAAGCGTGGAAGGGTATACTCAGACGTGAGTCCCTTGCTCATTGCACCATCAGGATTCAAGCAAGCCGGGCCGAAGACGGCTGTAATGCCAGAAACCGGTCCCCGGAAGCTTGTTTCCTTCCCAGTGAAAGAATTGGCTTTTGTAGTCTGGTCTGCCCTGTTCCCATGATGCACTGGGCCAGGGACAGACTAATTTGCATACAGCCAGGTTCTGAAACTGGGATGGTGCAATGAGCTAAAAAACGGTGTTGGATCTAGCCCTGATCTCTTGACTGGGTGAGAGATTCTGCTTAATTCAGAAGCTCTGTCCATCACCACCCCCTGTTGTTTAATTATTTTGTCCACCATAAGCGTGGAAGGGTATACTCAGACGTGAGTCCCTTGCTCATTGCACCATCAGGATTCAAGCAAGCCGGGCCGAAGACGGCTGTAATGCCAGAAACCGGTCCCCGGAAGCTTGTTTCCTTCCCAGTGAAAGAATTGGCTTTTGTAGTCTGGTCTGCCCTGTTCCCATGATGCACTGGGCCAGGGACAGACTAATTTGCATACAGCCAGGTTCTGAAACTGGGATGGTGCAATGAGCTAAAAAACGGTGTTGGATCTAGCCCTGATCTCTTGACTGGGTGAGAGATTCTGCTTAATTCAGAAGCTCTGTCCATCACCACCCCCTGTTGTTTAATTATTTTGTCCACCATAAGCGTGGAAGGGTATACTCAGACGTGAGTCCCTTGCTCATTGCACCATCAGGATTCAAGCAAGCCGGGCCGAAGACGGCTGTAATGCCAGAAACCGGTCCCCGGAAGCTTGTTTCCTTCCCAGTGAAAGAATTGGCTTTTGTAGTCTGGTCTGCCCTGTTCCCATGATGCACTGGGCCAGGGACAGACTAATTTGCATACAGCCAGGTTCTGAAACTGGGATGGTGCAATGAGCTAAAAAACGGTGTTGGATCTAGCCCTGATCTCTTGACTGGGTGAGAGATTCTGCTTAATTCAGAAGCTCTGTCCATCACCACCCCCTGTTGTTTAATTATTTTGTCCACCATAAGCGTGGAAGGGTATACTCAGACGTGAGTCCCTTGCTCATTGCACCATCAGGATTCAAGCAAGCCGGGCCGAAGACGGCTGTAATGCCAGAAACCGGTCCCCGGAAGCTTGTTTCCTTCCCAATGAAAGAATTGGCTTTTGTAGTCTGGTCTGCCCTGTTCCCATGATGCACTGGGCCAGGGACAGACTAATTTGCATACAGCCAGGTTCTGAAACTGGGATGGTGCAAGGAGCTAAAAAACGGTGTTGGATCTAGCCCTGATCTCTTGACTGGGTGAGAGATTCTGCTTAATTCAGAAGCTCTGTCCATCACCACCCCCTGTTGTTTAATTGCGTCTATTTTGCAGCCGCAATTATTACAGAGTCAGGAGGTGGGTCGGATCGAAGAAATCATGGATCCTCTTCCGGAGGCCTGTACTTCTTCAAGATCCTCGCTGGTGCGGTCTTGAGCGTTGCCGGTGTAAGAAATGTATCCATAACCAGTTGGAGGAGACCTGGTACCAAGGGTAGCAGTAGTCTGGCTGCTGATCTTTAAAGCAAAGTCTCAAAAATCTGAGGATGGACTCTGAGGGGTAGGCATAACTATGTTCAACTTGGCTGCGCCTCTGGCCATGATGTCCTGAAAAGTACCAATGTCATCCACCAGGGAGTTCCTCAAACGAGGACTGTCTGTAAGGGTCGAAGAGTAGTCTGTCTTTGAAGATTGGGTAGAAGAGGGAGAACGAGTCTGTGACCTGTGCCTTCTCTAATGATCCAGAGATGCCTGTGTGATGCCATCGATGGTGACTTGTGCCTCAACATCGAACACCTGTGTGTTGACACCTACGGATGCTTGTGTCTCGACGTCGACCATCTATGGGAAGATGAAGACAGTTTTCTGCTTCGACGTCGAACACCCGAGAGAGGATGCAGAGG
This sequence comes from Lissotriton helveticus, assembly GCF_964261635.1. Taxonomy (NCBI): domain Eukaryota; kingdom Metazoa; phylum Chordata; class Amphibia; order Caudata; family Salamandridae; genus Lissotriton; species Lissotriton helveticus. The sequence goes on from NC_136065.1 coordinate 1,992,499,981, forward strand.
GAGTCTTATGCCTAGACGTTGAATGTTGAGCCAACGCTGACGGAGATCTGCTCATCGACGTTGAGCGCCGCCTTGTTGATGCCAATTGAGGGTTCGTTACCGGTTGACTCGACGTCAAAACTGTTGTCTTCGGTTTTGGAGTTGATTGGTGCACCGACATAGTCGACTGCAGAAGTCTCGATGACAACATCCATTTCTTCGCTGCTGGTAAATTCGACGCCGATACGGACGTTGATGGGGAACAGATCAAGATTTTACTTCTCAACATCGATCTGGACCTCTTTTTCTTCTGTCTCACTGAAGATCTTCCTCTGAATGTCGATTTCTTCCTCTCAGAAATTTCATAGAGATGTATTCTTTCTCTCTCCTTCAGCTTTTTGCAATGCTGGCAGGTCTTTGAGGAATGAGAGTCAGGAAGACAGAGGATGCACGCAGAATGTGTCCCAGATCTGGCCTTCTTCTTGCAACAGGAGGGGCAAGTGTCAAAGAGATGCAAAATGACAGAACAAAAAAACACTTTCTGTCAAAAAAATGGTTGTACCTCACTCTAAGACCAAAAAGACGTTGAGTGAAAGGTAGAAAACCACAATTAAATGTAGGAATATTTGAGAAAAAAGTCAAAAGTCAGAGCTGTGAATTCCAGGGTCCTGATTGAAGGAGCTGGAAAGAACAACTGATTTAACCGTCACCCCTGAGGCATGATGGGAAGCTGGGGGTCATGGCTGCCTTAAAGGCATGGTGCCAGTTTTTGTGTTACAATTGCTTTAATTTTCTATGATATTGGTTTTCGATGTAGTCTGTAGGCTAACAATGCAGGCCCTTTTTCAGTTTGGTGTTAATTCTGCTCATTAAAAAGAGTTCAAGTAATGCTTGCCCTCCTGTGGTCTATATTCTATAGTATGTGGTTGCACAAAACAGGTACTTATAATGGCATTGATTAGCCTCTTTTTTTAAAGGGGCTGCATTGACATGTGAAAAAATGATGTGTAAATATATAGAGCTGTTTATATAGGTTTTCATATATATATTGTATTGTTTCCGGGGTCCCCGCACATGGGCGGGAATATTCAGCGCTAATGACTTTGATGAAGATCCCCTGGAAGAGAATCCAGGACTTCCTGGTGAGTCCTCATATGTCAGAGGGAAACACATTCTTCATGTGTTGCGTGAGAGTACGCCTGGTGCCGATTTCCCATCCCCTGTCTATCTGAAAGAGCATGAAGACCCCCAGACTGTCACCAGAGTCATTCCAAGGGCGCTCTGACCTCAAAGTAGGCCCCTTAAGTGTACAGGTTAGGTTAGAATTACACTTATTCACCTCTCTGATTCAGTTAACACATTTTGTGGGTTGATTTGCATCACAAATAGTATAATACTCCTCCTTCTGAGACCCATAGACACTAATGTGTAAATTACTATAGTTCAGGGAATGTGTCTATGCTTGGTCTTTTGAATTCCCTAGGGCCCCAAATCACGTTTGTGTCGTTATTGATTTCAGGATATAGCCTAGGCCCACCCACTGCGTTTGCTGGTGGCACTTTTGTTTTATAGTAATCCTATACAAAGAAAAGCAGTGTACAGCTAAAGTTCAGATGTGTGGGTATCTCATCTATCAGAAAAACACCACAGAGAAGAGAGGGTCTAAGGGATATTTAGAGACCTGCCCAGGTTTGCATCCCCTAACACTCAGTACTAATAACATGAAAAACCGGGGGTCTAAGGAAAAGCTAAAGTAAGCTCAAAAAAGCTAGGACTCCTTGCCAAGTGAGTCAGGACTCTACTTCCTATATAGCTTTTATAAACAAGAGAACACCAGTAAACAAAAACGAAGGCTCAAGTAATTGTTGGTGAGACTCAAACAAACATTGGATTCCCATCAAAGTATTATAATGATCAATTTTCTCATTTGGTCATCCAGAATGGGATGGTATGTCTCTTGATCATTGCGACTATCTCCATGCCCAATAAATCAATCACAAATGGGTCAAGCCCACAATCACTTTCTGACCATGAGAATTGGATTAAACGGGAACATGTGCAGTGCTATAACAAAAGAGGAAGTGGTGACTTAAAATAGGGTGAAGAGGGGGGGGCGTGGCTTGGCGGGCGAAGATGGCGGTCGCAGCGTTGTAGAGCTCCCGCCAGCTCAGACATAATTTGCTTATTTATCCTGGCCCCCGAGCCCGCTAACTGTCCTTACCTGTGTGGCGATTGTTCCTGGCTGCGCCTAGGTCTCTCCGGTGTGCCGAACTATCCCTCCTGCCGTTCTGGTGAGCCGGGATCGTCTGCGACGAGGTGCGGCCTAGTATCTGTAGGCGGAGCCGGGACCTCGATTTTCCGGGTCAGCGGCCGGCGGCCGGTGGTCGGGCCGGCCGGACGATTCCCTGACCGGTGATTGCAGCGCCGGAGGTTGGGGGAGCCACTGCGGTCTCCTGTGGAGCTGCCTTGCACACCGGGGTGGCCCCTGGCCGACGCAGAATCGCTGCGGCCTGTGCGGACCCCAAGCAGCCGGGGCCTTGAGTTTCGCGACCCCGGGCTGGCCCGGGCCCGGATTGCGGTGAGTCGGCGCTGATCGTCCCTGGTGTTGGTGGGGCCGTGGCCGTGCCCTGAGAGACCATCCGACAAGTGGAGGAGGTGCCTGGGGAGGCGACTCACGGCCGAGGCCCCTCTGCACTGTGGGCTGGACTTCTCTGGTGGCGTGGGGACCGGCGGCGCACTCCCTTTGCCTGAGCCGGGGGCTGCCTGGTACCAGTGGCGTGACGAGGGAGACCCCTGACCGACTCTGCTGTGGCGGCGGAGAGAATTAGTGCCCTGAGGACACCGGTAGGGAGCTGCGGCCTGCCTGGCCTTGGGGACGCCGGGGCCTCGAGTTTGGCGATCCCCGCCCGGCGAAACCATCATTGGCTCTCAGACAGGGGAGCGAACGCTGTGCGGCCCGGGGTGCAGGAGGGTCGAGTGCCGCATCAAGATTGGATCGCTGGGACTATTACAGCTGTGCTCGTTGGGGCTGTGGATTGGAGGCATATTGAACGGTCCGGTGGGGCCCATCTCCGAGCCTGGAGGGACATACCTGCTGCCCTGGTGTGGACCGGGGGCTGACCCAGCGACGGTGCACGACGGACTGTGAGTGCCTCCCCCCCCACTCTGGTGTGACTGCTTGTGAAGTGGAGAGAAAAGACTCGTGGCCCCGGGAGTGGTGTGGTACCTGCGCCATTCTGGGGAGTGCTTTGCTACCGGATCCACTAGAGGAGCCTGGAGCCTGCCTCGCATTTGCTGCATTGGAACCCGAGTAAGTCGGTGTGGCTTGGTTGCCTTGTAATTTGGGGCCCTGCTGTGCCCGTCCTGGTTCGCAGATCTTGGTGGGGGCCTGGGCTTGGACCTTCGGGACCCCCGTGAAGGTGAGGAGTCGGATCTAGATTTGCACCTCTGGTTGAGGCGGAAGTATCCTGCCGGAGGCCCGAGGCTCGGAGCCTTGCTGTGGCCTTCGCCCTGAGTGACGACGAGAACACCTGCTCGCTGGGTGCCTGGCCTTTGGGGGTGCTCGGTGGTGACGGCCCGGTGTGGCCTCCCGACCTTGCCTGCGGTTGACTTAGGCCCCCCGAGTGGACTCTACCTTTGAACTGTAGTGGGTGGAGGGCCTGCCGTGGGCGCGGAGCGGCCCGCCCAATTTCTCCTAACCATGACAAGAGGCGGGGGCGGCACTGGATCCACCAAGCAAGGACCGATCGACAAATTCACTGGACCCAGCGGGTGGTCCGGGGCCTCCGGGGGCGGCCAGGGCACGGGACCTGATAACGCGGCCCTGATGGCCGCCATCACGCAATCCAGGGACATGCTGGACGCCAAGATTGGTGCGGTGGGAGCCAATGTCATGCTACTACGCCAGGACCTCCGCAACGCTGTTGCTCGTATCACAGAGACAGAGACCAGGATCACAGGGGTGGAGGATGATGTAGGTGCCCTGAAAAAGAAAGTGGCAGAGATGGACAGGATCCAAAAGGGACTGGCACTCCGCGTCGAGGACGCAGAAGGGCGAGCGCGCAGGAATAATCTGCGTTTCGTGGGCTTTCCGGAGGACTGCGAGAAAGGGCCCATGGATGCATTCCTGACGCGATGGCTGGAGAGCTGGCTTCCCCCGGACGTCCTGTCGCGCTGCTTTGTGGTGGAACGCGCCCATAAAGCCCTGATGCAGAAACCGCCAGTGGGAGAACGGCCTCGTCCGGTCATAGCTAAAATCCTCAACTTCCACAACAGAGACACTATACTCCGCGAAGCGAGGGCCAAGGAGACTTTGCTGTTTGACAATCACAAGATTATGATTTTCCCAGACTATACTAAGCAGGTGCAGCAGCAGCGCCGTTCCTACCAAGATGCGAAGGCCAAACTGCGTGGTCTGAAGATCCAATATTCACTGCTGTACCCGGCTCGTCTTCGAGTCGTCTTTCAATCCAAGACCCACTTTGATACCCCGGAGGCAGTGTTTGGTTGGACCGACGAGACGACCAGGCTCCGACCGAACGCCCAGCCGGGCTTGAACCCCGGACCATCGCGTGGATCGTCGCAGGAGAGGGGCGACTCTTCCATCAGGGGTAAAAGACACAGGAAATCTCGGTCACGGAGACGCTCCCGATCCGGGGGCGGCCCCCTGGATGGCGCACAGTCCGACACTGATCAATCCGGGAAAGGGATTTGAAGGCCGTTGGAACTCTATCTTCCTTCCATGACCTCTCTCCGTCATTGGACTCTGCGGGGGGCCCGGAGCGGCTGCCGCATCGGCCGAGCGACTAGCATCTGGTGTGGTGAGACCTGGAACCTGGCTTGACTCAGGGGGGGGGCGATATTGGCGGTGTCTGACTGCCTCGCTCTACTCGAGCTACGGGACAACTGTGGTTCAATGGGGCTCGGGGTACTGACCCATGGGCAGCCTAGTCCTCTCACGTTAGGGGGGCGGCCCTAAGGGACGGTCCCGTTAGTTGGGAGGTGTAGTGGGATCCATTGGTATGGGTGGCTTTGGGCACTCTGTTTTGGGCCCGAAGCTCCCCATGCCGCGACAGATACTTCAGTGTTTCATGAGGTATAGGGGTGGGGGTCGGGGGGAGACAGGAGTTGGGCAGTTGGGGGGGCAGTGTTAGTGGGAAGGGATGGGGGGGTAGGGGGTGTTTTGAAAGGGATGCACGTGATTTTTGCTACAGTGACATACGTGGTACTGGGTGCCTGGGCTGGGTCCTGGGGTTTTCAGAGACTTTCCCATCGAGACTATGGTTGATGTCCCAAAGAAGGCACTCGCTAGTGGCTCTATGCGAATCTTAAGTTGGAATGTACGGGGGATGTTGGACAAAATGAAGCGTGGGGCGGTGTTGCGCTGGGGTAAGAGGGACTCAGCTGAGGTCATGCTATTGCAGGAGACGCATATGTTGGGGACGAAGGTACTGAGCTTACAGCGCTTTGGATATACCCAGGTGTTTCATGCAGGGTTTTCCAGGGGCTCGAGGGGGGTGGCCATCCTTATTCATCGACGACTGTCATATACCCACGAGCGTCACTGGCTCGATCCCCAAGGTCGATATGTGTTTGTTAAGGGTATGGTTGGTACGGAGCCAGTGGTATTTGGCAGTGTGTATGCCCCCCCTCCTCTACAATGGTCCCTGGCAGAGCGCCTATTTGAATTGTGGGCCGAGATCCCAGACTCCTTGGCTGTGATAGGTGGCGACTGGAACGATGTGGTGGATGTGTGCCTGGACCGCAAGAGGCTGCAGGGGACCGCGGTGACAACCTCCCCTACACGTTTAAAAGCGATGATTGATGGGTTGGGCTGGGTGGATGCCTGGAGACATTTGCATGTCAGGACGCGTGAGTACACGTATGTGTCTGCTGTGCATGGCTCCTTCTCCCGGCTGGACTGTGTGTTTGTACCAGGGGCCTTTCTCGACAGGGTGAAGCAGGCCGCGATTCAGCCTCGGGGGCTGTCTGACCACTCCCCGGTCGTAGTACAGATTGAACTGCACAAGTCGCGCCAGCCATTCCGGTGGCGGATGTCCTCGTGGCATCTCCAGCAGGCAGATTATACGAAACACATGCGCGGAGCGATTGCCCACTACTGGCAGGAGAACCTGACAGAAGGGGTTGATGGCGTGACGGTCTGGGAGGCCATGAAGCCCACATTGAGGGGCGTTGACATAGCTTGGTGTGCTGCTGCCCGTCGAGGTCGCCGAGAGGCCACAGTGGCGGCTGCGGCTAGAGTGGGGGTATTGGAGAATCGGTGTCGGGAGGACGGTGACGGTGTAGCGCTAAGACTGCTCCTGCAGGCGCAGCAATCCTACGCCTCGGTCTTATTGGACGAGGCTCGACAAGCCTGGCTGGCCACACGGAGCAGGGTTTACCAGTGGGGTGACAAGTCCTGCACCATGCTCCAAAGACTGTGTCAACAAACTCTGCAGCCGATTACTCTACCGGGCCTCACGGACGGAGAGGGGACGGCCATAACGGATCCTGCTACCTGCGAGCTTTGCTGGCTACTATGCGGTACAATACGCCCCTCGGGACAGACTCCCGCCGGAGGCAATTGACAAGTTCATCGCTGACCTTCCCCCCGTGCGATATCAGATGAAGCCAGGACAGCCCTCAACCTTCCCTTGACGGCGGAGGAACTGGGTGATGCGTTGGGACAACTCAACACTGGTAAGGCGCCCGGACCGAGCGGATTTCCCAGTGAATTCTACAAGAAATTCCACCTGCAGCTGGGACCGCACTATAGGCGGGCGTTGGAGGCGGCGCGGAAACGTGGTAGCTTACCGGCGGACTGGTGTCAGGCTGAAATCGTGGTCTTCCAGAAGCCGGGCAGGCCTCCTGACAGACACGAGTCGTATCGTTCCATATCTCTAATCAACTTTGAAGCCAAATTGTTGGCCAAGGCGTTGGCGAACCGCCTCCTCCCGTATGTAGCGGACTTGGTCCACCCGGATCAAGCCGGCTTTGTGCCGGGTAGGGCGACGAGACACAATATCAGGCGTGCGCAGGTGGCGGTCGACGCGATGGGAGCGACTGGAGAACAGGCGGCGCTACTACTGGCAGACATTGACAGGGCGTTCGACTCGGTCAGCTGGACTTACCTTTTCGCCCTTTTGCCGCGCCTCAACCTGGGTCCGGTTTTTGTCTCGTACGTCAGGCTGTTATACATGGACATCACCGCCTCGGTGCGTATCTCAGGAGCTATATCGGAGAGGTTCCCGGTCGCTAGGCGGACCCGACAGGGATGCCCCCTATCCCCTTACCTCTTTGCATTGGTCATGGAACCGCTGGCCGCGTGGGTGCGCATTGATGCGCAGCTTTGTGGCTTTGTGTGGGGAGCGTGACTCTCGGACAGGATCGCGCTGTACGCGGACGATGTCCTCTTCTTTATGACAGACCTTAATCGCTCTGGCCCTCGAATCCTGGACATAATGTGTATTTTTGGAGACGTTTCGGGAGTCTTCCTCAACCCGCGCAAATCGACTCTGTGGGTACTGGGTGGAAAGTCTGAGGCATTCTCTTGGGCCTCGGCTCTACAGGTCGCGGTTGGTGGTCTAAAATATTTGGGAGTTTTCCTATCTGAGTCTGCTGCAATTGCATGGGAGCGCAACGTGCAGCCGGTATGGGACAAGGTCCAATCGGACGTCAAAACTTGGTCTCGCATGCCACTTAATATCTATGGCAGGTCCGCGATCTTCAAAATGGTCGCCCTTCCTAGACTCCTGTACCAACTGCAGAACCATCCACCCAGGGTCGACCCGCAATGGTTCCGTCGAGTAAATTCAGTGCTGGGTCGCTTTTTATGGGCGGGGGGTGATTCCAGAGTAGCGCTGCAAACTTGTTTCTTGTCCACGTACTGTGGAGGTCTCGCTACATTGGACATTCTATCCTACTATCAAGCCTCCCATTTGTTGGTTCTGAACGAGTGCTGGTACGGCGGACACAGTGACCCGGCATACGCCCTGGAACATCTTCTGATGGGGGATGCCACGCTCCATACACTGTTGTACTCGGCCGGGCGGCGGAGGAAACTGCCGCAGGCTACTCAGGTGGTCTTCACGATTTGGCGACAGGTGCTGCGCCGCATGGGCTGGTGGGGTCGGCTGACGGCGGAAACTCCACTTTGGAACAATGGACAGCTCCCTGCACTGGCCTTGCTGCCGGGGTTTGGTAGCTGGGACTCCATTGGGATCTCGTCACTTGGCCATGTTCTTACTGGGACTACCCTCATATCCTTTCAAGCCCTCAGCGCCGAATTTGACATGCCCAAGACCCAATTTTTTAAATACCTACAGCTTCGTCATGCTCTTGCACCGAGTCTGGTGGGGCTGGACCGACTTCCTGAGTTTAGCCCCGTGGAAGCTAAGCTTTTCATGGGAGACAAAAAAGTCTCCAAAATTTACCAAACGCTAGTCACTCATTGCTCCTCTTCCCTCCTGTCGTTGAAGGCCTCCTGGGAGACGGATATTGGCCCTTTGGATGAGGATGACTGGAGGGAGGCCCTGGAGTCCCCCCGTGGGGCTGCAATAGCTGTGAGACTCCGGTTTATACAGTTCAAATACCTGCATAGGGCCTATTACCCCAGAGAGAGACTGTGGAAGGCTGGCCTCATCGCTACCCCAGAATGCCTGCGTTGTGGGACTGAGAGAGGTACACTGTTGCATACTGTGTGGTCGTGTGTGGGTCTGACCCGGTTCTGGAATAGAGTATGGAATTGCTTGTCAGAGGTGCTGGGGTGGGACCTTCCTCGTACGCCCAGACTGGGTCTTCTGCATATCCTGGATCAAGTGGGTGGTAACGTTTACAAGCGTCACCTCCTTCTGCTGGGCCTCGTTGTGGCCAAGCGGGATTTGGCAAGGGCATAGAAGAGCGACCACGCCCCCCACTTAGCGCCTGGAGGGCGGGCTTGGATTTTCTTATGGGGTTGGAATTGCCCGTGTTTGAGGCCAGGGGCTGCCCCCGAAAACATTATAAGATCTGGAAGCGGTGGGCAGACTACAGGGAGTTGACCTTGGAGCCTACCATTGACCTGGATGATGGACTACCTACCGGTAGTGACCTCGGGGCCTAGGTGGCTCCAGGACGCCTACTTTGCTTTAAACTGTATACTGCAGCTGATAGTGATCACGTGCACCGGGCTAGGGTGGGATAAGGGGTGGGTAGTGGGGGATTTGGGGGTTGTTGGCGGGGGGAAGGGGTGTGGGAGGGGGGCCAGTTGAACGTTTAGGCTGTTCATGCATTCTGTTGTATGTTGACCACTGACAGTGTCCTCCTGATTATGGAGAACTGTACATATGATATGCCTAAACATTTAATAAACACAGTTGTGAAAAAAAATAGGGTGAAGAGACAAAAAAAGGGAATTTTTATTGAATGTTGACTCTGCCCCTAATTAAAACCAAGAACAGTGCAAATGTGCAGTTTCAAAAAATAACTGCAAATGGGCCGACATGTTTCAGCCTACAGGGAAAGATATCCCACGGCTTTCTTCAGGGCCTCTGTTCTAAAACTTTTTGCTACTGCATAAAGTGATTATGAACATTTATAAGTCAAAGAATAAGTGAAAAACTCAATGTGCAATAAAAGATATAAGTGAACAATCCAAGTTACTATTCCTCCGTGTCAAATGGTGTCTCACATCTACAAAACAACAAACATAATGAATACTTCGTAAATATTAAACTGGGTTTCACAATCCTTAGTAATGTTCTACAAATTAAACAATTCTTTTACCCACCCAGTTTGGCCGAGGACTAGACCTCACCTCTCCTGGACCAAGCTCAGGGAGTAGGAGGCCACGCTCTGTGAAAGCAAGGTGTGGGATACACAAAATTAAGTCCATCTCTTTAAGACATCTATTCTACTTTCAGACATATGTAAACACAACTTGCTTACTGCTCACACAGTATATCAGTGATCGTATATACGAACAGTTATGGCTCCCATAAGACATGAAACATCGCAATCTAAAATGCCCTTTGCATGATAACATAAGGCATCACTTCTTTAGCTAAAGACCTTTATTTGATAATCACTGCTATCTGGTCAGAGCGTTTGCTCTTATAAACGACTGTTTATGATGTTAGTGGTTCTCTCAAAAGAGAAAGGTAAATAGCCAGCGGTCATGCTCCCATCTATCCTATCTAAAGCGCATATCCCTATCTTATAACCCACCTGTCTGTCGTTGCCTCTGGCGGTACCTGAGTCAAGCGGGAGGCAACAACCGGCAGAGGAAGGTCATATTCAATCAATCAATCAATTTGTAAAGCGCGCTACTCACCCGTGAGGGTCTCAAGGCGCTGAAGGTAGGGGGGTGCCGCTACTGCCCGAATAGCCAGGTCTTGAGGTGTTTCCTGAAGGTGAGATGGTCCTGGGTCAGTCGTAGGTGTGCGGGGAGGGAGTTCCATGTCTTGGCTGCCAGGTAGGAGAACGATCTTCCTCCGGTGGTGGTTCTGCGAATCCGAAGGACGGTGGCGAGGGCAAGGCTGGTGGAGTGGAGCTGGCGGGTGGGAGTGTAGAATGACAGGCGGTTGTTGAGGTATTCGGGGCCCAAGTCGTGGAGTGCTTTGTGTGCGTGGGTGAGCAGCCTGAACGTGATCCTCTTGCTGACGGGGAGCCAGTGCAGGTTTCTCAGGTGGGCAGATATGTGGCTGTGGCGAGGGATGTCGAGGATGAGTCGTGCGGAGGCGTTCTGTATACGTTGAAGGCGTTTCTGAAATTTGGCTGTGGTTCCTGCGTACAGGGCGTTTCCGTAGTCCAGTCAGCTGGTGACGAGGGCCTGGGTGACCGTCTTTCTGGTTTGGGTGGGGATCCACCGGAAGATCTTTCGGAGCATGCGCAGGGTGTTGAAACATGAGGACGAGACTGCGTTGACTTGCTTGGTCATCGTGAGGGAGGAGTCCAGGATGAATCCCAGGTTGCGTGCGTGGTCCGTGGGTCTCGGTGCGGTGCCCAGCGTCGTGGGCCACCAGGAGTCGGCCCAGGCGGATGGGGATTGTCAGAGGATGAGGACTTCCGTCTTGTCCGAGTTGAGCTTCAGACGGCTGAGCTTCATCCTTTCTGCCACATCTTTCATTCCGTCCTGGAAGTTGGCTTTGGCGGTGAGGGGGTCTTTGGTGAGGGAGAGTATCAGTTGGGTGTCGTCGGCGTAAGAGATGATGTTGATGTTGTTGATAAAAGCTCATACACAGGTAAGTAGCAGAAGGAGCTTTTAATGGTACAACCATCAACAGCAGAAGTTCCAGCAAACTGTATTCACATCAATTGGAATGTAATCATTCTAACAGTGATGTCACTGTCCATGACACCCTTAAAGACACAGCAACATAACAGTTGTGTTTGCGTGCGCTGGCGGCGAGGGGGCTCATGTAGATGTTGAAGAGGGTAGGGCTGAGTGAGGAGCCCTGGGGTACGCCGCAGATGATCTTGGAGGCCTCGGAGCGGAAGGGTGGGAGGCAGACTCTCTGGGTTCCGTCGGAGAGGAACGATGTGATCCAGTCTAGGGCCTTTCCTTGGATCCCAGTGTTGTAGAGGCGGGCTATTAGGGTGCGGTGGCAGACGGTGTCAAAGGCTGCCGAGAGGTCGAGGAGGATCAGGGCGGCTATCTCTCCATTGTCCATCAGGGTTCTGATGTCATCGGTGGCTGCGATGAGGGTGGTCTTGGTGCTGTGGTTGGCTCGGAATCCGGACTGGGATGGGTCGAGCGAGTTGTTTTCTTCGAGGAATGCTGTCAGCTGTTTGTTGACGGTCTTCTCGATGACTTTAGCCAGGAAGGAGAGGAGAGAGATGGGGCAGAGATTCTTGAGGTATTTGGGGTCCGCTGTTGGTTTCTTCAGTAGGGCGTTGATTTCTGCATGTTTCCAGCTTTCAGGGAATGTGGCTGACGTGAGGGAGTTGTTAATGAAGTTCCGGAGGTGGGGTAAGATGATGGTGTCGGCTTTGTTGAAGATATGATGAGGGCATGGGTCGGAGGGGGAGCCGGAGTCGATGCTGTTCATGACGCGGGTGGTGCCTTCGGTGCTGATGGGGGTCCATGCGTTGAGGCTGGAGGTGGGGGTCGTGGGTTAGGTGGTTGGGTCTGGGGTCCGTAGCTGTCGTATATGTCTGTGATCTTGCGGTGGAAGAATGTGGCGAGGGAGTTGCAGAGGTCTTGTGACGTTGAGATGTCGTTGTTCCTGGCGCTGGGATTGGAGAGCTCTTTAACGATGCTGAAGAGTTCCTTGCTGTTGTGGGCGTTGTCCAGCCGCTCTTTGAATTATGTCCTATTGGTGGTGCGGATCATCTGGTGGTATTCGCGGGTGGCGCTCTTGAGGGCTGTCATGTTTTCTTGTGTCCGCTTGTGGCGCCAGGCTTTTTCGAGGGTTCTGCACGATTTCTTAGCGATTTTGAGGGCGTCTGTGAACCATGCGGTTTTTCTGTTGCTAGTCTTGCCTGGGGGTTTCTTCAGAGGGGCGAGGTCGTCGGCGCATTTGGTGATCCACTGTGCGAGGTTGTGCGCTGCGTCATTGGTGTCAGGGGTGTCGGCAGGTGGGTTCTGGCTCAGCGATGGGGTCAGTTGGTCTGTGGTGACTTTGCTCCAGAATCTGCGGGGATCTGTGGTGTCTGGTGGTGGGAGGTGGTCTTTTTGAAGGTGAAGTGGATGCAGCTGTGGTCGGACCAGTGTAGTCCGGAGGAGTGGCTGAAGGAGACGTGGTTGCTGGCGGAATAGATGGGGTCGAGTGTGTGGCTGGCGAGGTGGGTGGGCGTGTCCACCAGTTGCTTGAGTCCGAGGTTGGCGAGGTTGTCGAGCAGGTTGGTGGGGTTGCTGTCGTTGTTTTTCTCCAGGTGGAAGTTCAGGTCCCCTAGGCGGATGTACTCTGGAGAGGCTAGGGCGTGCGGGCTGATGAAGTCAGCGATGGTCTCGCTGAATTGTGTTCATGGGCCCAGGGGTCGTTAGATGAGGGTTCCTCTGAGGGTGGTCTGGGGGTCGGTGTGGATCTGGAAGTGTAGGTGTTTGGCGGCAGTGAGTGTGTCTTCGGCATTGGTCGTGACGCTGATGGTGTTCCTGTAGATGATGGCAACTCCTCCTCCAGTTTTGTTGATGCGGTCCTTCCGGGTGATTTTGTAGCCATCCGGGATGGCTATGGCGATGTTGGGGGACGATGAGGCGTTCATCCAGGTTTCCGCGAGGAAGGCGACGTCTGGAGCTATTGTGTCGAGGAGTTCCCAGAGTTCGACGGTGTGTTTGTGGATGGAGCGGGTGTTGAGCAGGAGGCACTTGAGGTGGTTGTTGTCGTTGCTGTGTTTGGTGGGTGGGGTGCAGGTACGGAGGCAGGTGAATTTGCAGGCTTGGCAGGTGAAGGGTCCATGGGTGCGCTTCGGGGTGGCTTGGTAGCAGGCATGTGGTCGTCCGGTGTTAAGTGCGATGAGGGCGGCGGAGTCGTATCTCAGTCGGGCAGCTTGGCTTCGGCGGGGGCTCGGGGTTCTGGCGCTGGGCGCGGTCCAGGCGCAGACTGGCTTGCCTGTGGCGCGCCCGCTGCGTGCGTCCGCTGCACAGCCGCGCAGTGGCCTCCATTAAGAAGGGGCGAGGGAGGGATAAGCAGGTGAGAGGAGGAGCGGGGGTGCAATCAGGCACAGGGCCGCAGGGGAGGCAGCGGCGGGAGGCGGGAGAAAAACCGGCAGGAAAGTAGAGGCAGCAAGGGGGCAGCAAGGGTGGTGCTGACGCGGTGGGGGAGCGACCTGGCCTGTGACCTGTGTCGAGGGTCGCTCCCTTAGTGCGCAGCGCCTTCCCTTAAGAAGGGGCGAGGGAGGGAGGAGCAGGTGGGAGGGGGAGCGGGGGTCCACTCAGGCGCGGGGGCGGGGCCGCAGGGGAGGCAGCGGCGGGAGGCGGGAGAAAAAACGGCGGGAAAGTAGAGGGAGCAAGGGGGCAGCAAGGGTGGTGCTGACACGGTGGGGGAGCGACCTGGCCTGTGACCAGGGTCGAGGGTCGCTCCTATTGCTATTATGCTATTTAAAGAAGGCTGCACTCATAGGGAGGGGCTCTGTATGTTTTACCATAATGTAATGTCCCAACCTTGCTGGACCAATAAAGCAAAAGACCGCACATTCATAAGATCCAAATGCCGGATTGCACATGACTTATTTTCTTAACGTTTACCAAATTTGTGCCTCAAACAATGGACTTACTAATATAGTTTGCTCCTAGTGTCCGAAGTCTCGTTTGTTAATGCCGCGAGAACAAACGAACTACTCGATGACATCATCCTCATCGAAACTGTTCCTTGCTCAATCCACGTCAGCACGACTTAACAGGCATGTTAAATTTAATCTAAACTGGGTCCTCCATATCAATATTTAATTATCGCTATGGGACTTACTCGATGAAATGTCCATCACTGATAATACCGCGAATCAACTCGCAAAATGCTCAAAAAAGCGACGCTGATTTAAACTACAAGAGGACGTCATACATTTGTCGTCTGTAGTTTATGCTGAATAAAACTTTGTCAATAGCTTAATTCACAATGGCAATGTTAACCGGCCAATAACTTGCAACAGATTGCGATAAGCTATCCATGCAGGTTTATAATTGGTTCTTACATGGCCACATTTACTCACTCTCCAACGACGGGAAACAGCTCGTAAGGCGCTCGAAAGGGCGATGTTGAAGAAAACTACAAGATGACATCATGTCTATTTCATCTGTGGTTTTTTAGCGCTGTAACTTTATTTCCAAAAGCTTCATATACAATAGCGGTGTTAACAGGCCAATATCATATAGCACATCAACCTAAGCTGTCCATGCCCATTTCTAATCAATTCCTGATAACTCCAGCCCAGTGAAGCAATACTAAATCGCTAAATCGTATCAGAGAAAGCACAAGACCTTGTCAAGCTATAAGATGACATAAGACTTTATTCATAATAATGGTATTAAAAGACTCAATCCATACAGCAATAGTAGAATGCCCAAACCTACACCTTTCGCTTCCGTGGTGGTTGAGTAGGTATCAAGATATATTACCAACCATGTACATGTTAGAACCTATAATCAGAGAAGGAGACATACATGAAGATTGTATACCTATGTTGTCATTTTCACCCTGTTGGGAACAAGTCATTAAATTCAGTACAGTATACTAACTCATTGGAGACCAGTCCAAGGAATTTCGTCATTGAGACCTCGGGTATCTGTGGACAGCTTATAAATCCACTTTTGTTCTTCCATGAACAAGTACTTGGAGACATCACCAATATGTGATGGTATGTATGGTTTCTCCAGTACTGTCCATTTGAAGTCTTCTTCTGTATGATTTTGTTCCACAAAATGCTTGGTAAGTTTAGTTATAGTTTTTTACATCTGAATGCACTTTTGTGTTCTAGCATCCGTGTTCGTACCTTTCGGGTTGTCATGCCAATGTATTTTATAGCACAAGGGCAAGTGAGTTGGTAAATTACGTGAGTGCTGTTACAATTTGTAAACTGATTTTGCTCCCAAGGACGGTCTGTCCCTATGTCTATTTGTGTTGATTGTGTAGTTTGTGGACAGACCGAACAACATCCACATAGATGATGTCCTGTCATTGCAGGTAGGTCCCATAATGTACCAACTGTCAGTTTTGGAACTTCCTTTGGTCGAGTATGTATTAAGCGGTCGCGTAAACTGCTTGATCGCTTAAAGGCGAACAGTGGAGGTTTGATCTGATCATTGCTGCAATTTAGGACACGCCAATGGTGTCGCACAATCCGCTGGATATGGTTCGACTTGGTGTTAAAGGTGCTGACAAAAGTTAGGCGGTCCAAAGGAGATTTTTCCACTGGGGGCCTCCTTCTCTGATTATAGGTTCTAACATGTACATGGTTGGTAATACATCTTGCAAACTACTTAACCACCACTGAAGCGAAAGGTATAGGTTTGGGCATTCTACTACTGCTGTATGGATGGAGTCTTTTAATACCATAATTGTGAATAAAGTCTTATGTCATCTTATAGCTTGACAAGGTCTTGTGCTTTCTCTGATACGATTTAGCGATTTGGTATTGCTTCACTAGGCTGGAGTTATCAGGAATTGATTAGAAATGGGCATGGACAGCTCAAGTTGATGTGCTATATGATATTGGCCTGTTAACACTGCTATTGTATATGAAGCTTTTGGAAATAAAGTTACAGCGCTAAAAACCACAGATAAAATAGACATGATGTCATCTTGTAGTTTTCTTCAACATCGCCCTTTCGAGTGCCTTAGGAGCTGTTTCCCGTCATTAGAGAGTGAGTAAATGTGGCCATGTAAGAACTAATTATAAACCTGCATGGATAGCTTATGGCAATCTGTTGCAAGTTATTGGCCGGTTAACATTGTCATTGTGAATGAAACTATTGACAATAAAGTTTTTATGAGCAAAAAACTAGACGACAAAGGTATGACGCCATCTTGTAGTTTTAATCAGCGTCGCTTTTTTGAGCGTTTTGCGAGTTGATACACGGTATTATCAGTGATGGACATTTCATCGAGTAAGTCCCGTAGTGATAATTAAATATTGATATGGAGGACCCTGTTTATATTAAATTTAACATGCCTGTTAAGTCGTGCTGACGAGGATTGAGCAAGGAACTACAGTTTCAATGAGGATGATTTCATCAAGTAGTTAGTTTGTTCTCGCGGCATTAACAAACGAGACTTCGGACGCTAGGAGCAAACTATACGAGTAAGTCTATTGTTTGAGGCAAAAATTTGGAAATGTTAAGAAAATAAGTCATGTGCAATCCGGCATTTGGATCTTATGAATGTGTGGTCTTTTGCTTTATTGGTCGAGCAAGGTTGGGACATTACATTGTGGTAAAACATACGGAGCCCCTCCCTATGAGTGCAGCCTTCTTTAAATATGACCTTCCTGTGCCGGTCGTTGCCTCCCCCTTGACTCAGGTACCGCCAGAGGCAACGACGGACAGGTGGGTTATAAGATAGAGATATGCGCTTTAGATAGGACAGATAGAAGCATGACCGCTGGCTATTTACCTTTCTCTTTTGAGAGAACCACTAACATCATAAACAGTTGTTTATAAGAGCAAACGTACTGACCAGATAGCAGTGATTATCAAATAAAGGTCTTTAGCTAAAGAAATGATGCCTTACTTTATCATGCAAAGGGCATTTTAGATTGCGATGTTTCAGGTCTTATGGGAGCCATAACTGTTCGTATATAGGATCACTGATTTACTGTGCGAGCAGTAAGCAAGTTGGGTTTACATACGTCTGAAAGTAGAATAGATGTCTTTAAGTCTATCTCTTTATTCTGTGTATCACACACCTTGCTTTCACAGAGCGTGGCCTCCTACTCCCTGTGCTTGGTCCAGGAGAGGTGAGGTCTAGTCCCCGGCCAAACTGGGTGAGTAAAAGAATTGTTTAATTTGTACAATATTACTAAGGATTGTGAAACCCAGTTTAATATTTACGAAGTATTCATTATGTTTGTTGTTTTGTAGATGTGAGGCACACCATGTGACACAGAGGAATAGTAACTTGGATTGTTCACTTATATCCTTTATAGCAAATTGATTTTTTCACTTATTCTTTGACTTATAAATGTTCATAATCACTTTATGCAGTAGTAAAAAGTTTTAGAACAGGCCCTGAAGAAAGCCGTGGGATATCTTTCCCTGTAGGCTGAACCATGTTGGCCCATTTGCAGTTATTTTTTTTAAACTGCACCTTTGCACTGTTCTTGGTTTTAATTAGGGGAAGAGTCAACATTCAATAAAAATTCCCTTTTTTTGTCTCTCACCCTATTTTAATTCACCACTTCCTCTTTTGTTATTGCACTACACATGTTCCCGTTTAATCCAATTCTCATGGTCAGAAAGTGATTGTGGGCTTGACCCATTTGTGATTTGATTTATTGGGCATGGAGATAGTCTCAATGATCAAGAGACATACCATCCCTTTCTGGATGACCAAATGAGAAAATTGATCATTATAATACTTTGATGGGAATCCAATGTTTGTTTATGAGTCTCACCAACAATCACTTGAGCCTTCGTTTTTGTTTACTGGTGTTCTCTTGTTTATAAAAGCTATATAGGAAGTCGAGTCCTGACTCACTTCGTAAGGAGTCCTAGCTTTTTTGAGCTTACTTTAGCTTTTCTTTAGACCCCCAGTTTTTCATGTTATTATTATCCCATCTATCACCCATAATCTAGAAGTCCTCTAACTCCTCGGTCATTTAATATGCCAGTTTTTTTTAGCTCTAGCTCAAAGGTTGACTTCATATTGGCAGGTACTAACACAAAAGCGTAACAACAAATGTCAATCCTAAAATAATACTCGTTATACTGAATGTACTAGGCAAAAACATAATATATCAAAACATCAGGGCATAAAATGTAGCAGTTAGGTTAGGGAGAGAACATACATAAATCGCCATAAAAATCCAGTATTTGTAAAGCGCGAACAGCTACCCAAAGGCATCCCAGTGCTAGGGGCCGTCGGGAAGATTAAGCAAGCTATTGCCCAGAGTCACATGATGCTTGTTAGATTTGGGGGTCTCTAGTTGGCACAGGTAGGTACTTGTGAAAAATAGGGACCCTGGTCTCTAGTCAGGGTAAGGGGGTACACTCCTAAAATAACCCCTGCTCACCCCCTTGGTAGCTTGGCACGAGCAGACAGGCTTATCTCAGAGGGAGTATGAAAAGCAATTGTGACCACATACAGTAACACAGTGACAACACTACAAATGGACACCACACAAGGTTTATATAAAAAATAAGTATTCTTTATATAGACCTAAACACAAGACCACAAACGACAAAAATCCACAATACTATACTTAAAAATTGTAGTTTTAGCTGAGTTCAGTTCTTAAGATGCGACACTTTGCGTCAATGTACCTTACGATGCGTTGCGCTTCCACAACAAACAGTGTTGCAGCAATGGAAATGCGGCAAAGTTCCGGTGAAAAGAAATAAAGACATGAAGATCTTCCAGATGCGGCACGCTTGTCCGAGGATGCGAGAAGTCTTGGTTCGATGCGTCGATTGCAGCGGCAACATCCTTGTTCAGCGATCCGACGGCAACAGCCTCGGCTGCAGCACTCTTCTTCGATGTTGCGAGAGGCTTCCGTACAATGCGACAACTACAGCGGCGATATTCAAGATGCGACGGCAGCAGCTCCGACGGCAGCGCGCTTCTCCAGGGATGCAAGGCGTTTTTCTCGATGTGGTGCAATACGATAGCTACAGCGCAGACATCCACAAAGCGACTGCAGCAACAGTGACACGCTTCTCCTTCGTTGCGAGTCTTCTGATGTGGTGCAACACGATAGCTACAGCGCTGACATTCACGATGCAATGGCAGCAGCAGCGAAGGCGACGCGCTTCCTCTTTGTTGCGAGACGCTTCTCTCGATGCGGTGCAATACGACAGCTACAGAGCAGACATTCACGATGCAACAGCAGCAGCAGCAGCGACACACTTCTTCCTCGATGAGTCGCGCTTCCAGCTCCTTGCGACACGCAGTCCCTCAGAAGGCCCTAAAACAGAAGCAGGCACTTCCAAAGAGCTCTGGGGAGCTGGGGGGTGAAGTCTGTTGTCCCTGAGATTTCAGCAGGAGGCAAGCTCTTTTCCAAGCCCTTGGAGATCCTTCACAAGTTGAATATAAAGCACACAAAGTTCTTTCTCCTTTCTTTGGCAGTCAGGCAACCACTGCAGGCCAATCCCCCAAGCAGCACTTCAGCTTAGGGATAGTCTCTTCTCAGTTTCTTCAGGTTCCTCTCCTCAGCAAAGGTTTCTTCTTGTAGTCCAAAAGTGATCCAATTTCTTGGGATCAGGGTCCCAATATGTATACCCCAAAATCCTTTGTCCTCTGAGGGCAGAGGGGCCTTTGCCCAGTCCAAACCAGTTCTGGAGCACTCTGTTGACATGATTCCTTCTCTCCTTTCACAGTGCAGGGCAGAGACATCAGATGCACCACAGGGGGTGGAGCCAGCACTGTGGGGGGCAGGCACAGTCCTATTCAGGTCCCAGGTGCAACTCCTCCCTCCCATCTAGATGCAGATCTCTCTATTCACCACTGGGCGGACTCACCCTGTCTCCTGGAATCCCCCAGCCCTGTCACTCAAACTCCAGACAAGGAATACACAACCTAGCAGAGACAGGCTTGGTTAGTTAAACAAGAAAAAACCTACTTTCTAAAGGTGGTATTTCCAAACACAGAATGTTAAAACCAACTTCACTAAAAGATGTATTTTATCATTCTGAGTTCAGGCATACTAAACTCTAATTTCTACCATGTTCCCCGAGTCAGTAAGGATTATAAAATGTAATAATCAAACTGCCCATTCTGGCCTATGGAGAACAGGTAGCCTTGCAATAGTGAAAAACTAAAATGGTTGTAATCCACTATAAGGACATGCCACACACACCAGGTCAGGTGCTACCTTATACTTACAATGCACCCTGCTCTTGGGCCTACCAAAGGGGTGTCTGGCATGAAGAAAAGCAAAGGTTTAGGTACTGGCAAGTGGGTGCACGTGCTCAGTCAACATGGCAGTACCAGACTGCACACAGGCTCTGCAATGGCAGACCTGAGACACACTTTTACAGGCTGCTTCTGTGGATGGCACAACCAGTGCTGCAAGCCCACCTGCAGCATTTGGTTTACAAGCCTTGGGCATACGCAGTGCACTGTACTAGGGTCTGACAGTAAATCAAATAGGCCAATCATGGAGTCACTAATCCATACATCAATTTACAATAGGGAGAGAATATGCACTTTAGCACTGATCAGCAGTGGTAAAGTGCCCAGAGTTATAAAACAGCCAATAACAGGTCAGCAAAGAAATAGAGGAGGAAGGCAAAAAGTTCAGGGATGACCCTGCAAAAAGGGCCAAGTCCAACAGTGCTGGGCTGACCTGCCGCCGGTGATCGAACGTGAGCCCCAGATTTCAGGGCGAGTCACCCTGGCCGCGGCACCACACCTCTTCCCATACATCCCAAGTAGTAAATAAATCACCAAATAAGACTAAAAGCACATAGGGTGCAGCATACCTGCGCTCCTGGGTCATAACAAACATGAGGGAAAGGGCCCACACACTGAAGATAATAGTGGGGACACCCCGCTGGGTTCCCCGGTATGTTGAAGAAACAAAAGGCAACCGCCAGAAAGCGTGCGGTGCATCTGCTTACTCTACAACGCCACCAGAGCTGTACCTTTCTCCACGACGAGAGCTCATCTCTCTGCGGCTCTTCCACTGGAAGGTGGCATGGCAGCAACCCCTGGCTTTGGGGGTGGCCCCTCCTCGGAGTGGCTGTTGATGGATGTCATTGGTTTCAAGGCTTCCCTTGGACCAACTCACCCATATTACTCTGAGGCGGCACAAGAGAAACTTAGCGGGCCCCTCAGGACTCCTACTGTTCTGCTTAGTATCTGATGGCCTTGGGAGTGGGCCTCTTGATGTTCAAACACCAGGCTTTTACTCCAGAGTAGGTTGCAGCGGCCCGCACGTCACAAGTCCTCCTTGCTGCCCCACAAAGGTATGCCTCAGACTAGTGGAGCTCAGCAGCAGCCACGCTGGGTTTCCCTAGCATCGGCAGGGAACTTGGCTCTGAAGGGAATGTCCAAGTAGCGCTGACTTTATCTGGGGGGCCAGACAAGGGAGTGCTCAACACACACTACTTTTGTATAAAATGATAATTGCAACCTGTATTGCTCACCAAGCGCTGGGGGTGAGAGGAGTGGATCAAAACTGCTGTCGCCGGCCAGACTCACTAGCCCCATGGCTTATTGCCAAGGGTTACTTCTGAATCCCGCACCAGGATTAGGGGGGGGGGAGAGGGGGTAAGGAAAGCCAATAAGCCCCTGGAAATCACTGGGGGCACAAAATCCAGAAGCAGGTACGGATACCAGCACATCTGGATCCTTGAGCAAAGTTTGCTGTCCTTCCAGTAGCCCAGCAGGCCACAGGTCAGCACAACAAGCAAATCAGTCCAATTGTGGTTCTTCCTGGCAGCATAGCAGTTCCTTCTGGCAAGGTGCAGTCTGTAGAGCCAGCAGCGTCTGGTTACGAGTCCCACAAGGTGTCTAAAAACCTGCGGTTAGAGCCCCTGTACTTAGACACAAACGGTCTTTGATGTGGCAGTAATTTAAAAAAAAAATCTTAGAAGTGAACAAAAACCCCATTCAATCACGGCTATATGCGAGGGCAGGACCCAGCCTTCACAAATGCAAGTACCCCCCACCTCCCTCTCTCCCAGCCCAGGAACACACTTGAATATGCAGATGAATGCAGATGTAAGTAACCCAGTTACGTTCAACCCTTCCTGTGTGATGGCTATCTGGAAAGTATGCACAAGCCTAACTGTCACTCTACCCTAGACGTGGATTGGAGTCAGGCTGCAATGCATAAAGAGTCATAAGCACATTGAAAGGCCCACCTTCAAAAGTGGCATTTCTAAAATAGTAATGAAAAATCCAAATCCACCAATAAGCAGGATTTATCACCACTGTTCCAAACATACCAAACATGGCAACGCTACTCTTTTCAGATCAGAAATTATCACTGAAAAACATACCGTTCCCCTGCCCAGCAAGAGCTGGCATGGAACAAGAGAACACATACTAGATATGTTGGAGTTAAAGGAAGTTCATCACCTCGCAAGAAGTGGAACTGAACCTAGGATTTGAAAGAACCGCAGGATGCGGCATGCCAACTGTAATTACAACCCAAAGAAATGGTAACTGGTATGACAGAGAGCGCATACCGGCCCAGTATGCACAACAGGGGAAAGAAGCACTGTTGAGACCTACACCAACTAGACACGTGTGACAGTATTGGCAGGATGCCCATCCACGGCCAGAAGGTGCCGGTAGTACTAGAACAGAAGACCCACCAGAAAATAGGTGTTCTGACACAACAGGAAGCAGTGAAAGCCACTGTTAGGTATCATTGTAGCCTATGTTCTAGAAAGTGTTGATGACAAGCAGACTAGCGTATAAAGCAGGAGCGAAGACCGGAAGGCACCTAGCATACGTGTGGCGTTGGACCACACAAATAAGCAAATAAACAAATAAGCAGGGCAGCAGGAGCAGCAGTTCGGGCTGGTCTGTTCCCATGAGGCACAGGGTCAAGGTTGATTTGCATATGACCATGTCGGAACTGGGTAGGGGTAGGCAGAATTTGCGTAATCGCGTTACGCAAATCTCCGCAAAACGGGAAAAAATCTCCGCGAACACGCGGAATTGCTTGTTCGAGATGCTTTTTTACTGTTCGCAACCGCTGTTTGCGTGCTCGGGGGGAAATATCTTGCGAACACACATTTGAGAACGCGAACAAGCAGAAAATTTCGCAAAGTCGGCGAACGCAGAATTTTGGGCAATTTTGTGTTCTCTGCGGAACACGAAATTACCCAAATTCCGCAAACGGAACGGAATTTACCACCCGGGTCTAGAACTGGGGTGGTGTGGTGAGCAAAAAACCGATGGATTTAGGCCCAGATCTCTGTACTGGGGTGAATGTATGACATTTTTCTGCATTCTGTCCATCAACTTGTTTTTACATTATGAACCCCAGCAGAATCGTGGAACCCCCGAGCGGAAGCAGCATGGAATTTGGAAACTGCTGGAGTGGTAAATGTTAATCCACCACCTTGGAGGACAAGTTCAGAAATGGCTGTGCATCCAAAGTTGCACTTAATAATAAGAACACTAAGTGGCCCGCACAGTGGCGCGTCAGTTATAGAAGGTCTATGAGAAAAAAGTGGCTCGCCTAGGCATGCAAGGTAGATGCCGCAAGGCTTGGACCTATGTCAGGTGTCGAAGCACTACAAACAATAGAGAAAGATACATAGGGGCTCCCAGAAGGATGTCCACGAGGAAGGCTCCATAGGATCGTACCAAGGCAAAGGTAGATACCTTCTCCCAGCAAATACCCCAAATAGGGTAAGGCTCAACCCCTGGGAAGGGGGGTCCTCTTGGGCAAAACACACAGTCAGAGGACTGGAAAGAAGAGCAAATCAGCCATTCGGCTGTACGGAACAACACAAAGATGCTAACCAGCCTCTGACACTACCATATGATAACCGTGTATAGTAATGGTTGCTATAAAAGAAGACCGACATCTGCACGCAAGATTTACTGCAGCCCTGACAAAAGCCGGGAGACCGCCGAATCCGGGTGGCAGTCAAAAAGGTCTACACCATTGAACGGCAGGTCTCCGAGTGCCTCCCGAATATTATCGGGGAAACTACTGTCGCACAGCCAGGCATGGCGGCACAAAGCCACAGACCGAGCAAGAGCCCGTCCCACAGAGTCAGTCGCATCGAGGGAAGAGACGAAGAGAAAATTGCGCCATTTCCCTGCCACTAATCAAAATGCAAAGCAATTTGGACTGCGGTCCCTCCAGAATGGAAGGAAGATTTTTCGCTACGGAGTTCCAAAGGGCCGAGGATGCATGTGCGAACACACAGGCAGTATTTAAAGCACGGATGCCAGCACTGGCGGAAGCAAAAAGCTGGCGGCCACACGCATCCAGCCACTGGGACTCCCGGGTGGGAGGTGATAATGGTAAGGTGGAGAAAGAGTGCAAATCAGAGGCTGCCTGAAGTACTAGGCCCTGAGCCGTTAGTTAAAGAGACAGTCAGAGTGGATCACCTGGGGTAGTACGGGGTCTACGAGCAATAGCCTGATCAACCGGATCACCAGAAGAGGTCTGCCCCCACGTAGGACGTCAAATAAAGAACCTCCAAGGGGGTAGCAAAGGATACACCTTAATAGGCACCATGTGAAGCAGATCCATCAAAGGATCAGAAAGGAGGGGTACCACAGGAGTCTGGAAGCCAAGGATAGCAGCTGCCCTGTTAACAGCTTGCGCATAGGCAGCACTAGGTTAGGAAGCCAGGCGGATAGGCGACAATAAACTGTCAGTAGAGGACGGTCGAAGGCTAATTCGCCCACTGGCCATAAAAAGCTGAGCTGGAGACTGACCTGAAGGCCAGGCAACATTAGGGACCTGCACCATGGGCCCCCGATCAGGGGAAACCTTAACCTCTGGAGGTGGGTCGGCTGGCACCAGCGTCGACCGACGCAGCACAGGCGTCATATGGACGTCAGAGGAGTCGTGAGGAATTGTAACCTCAGGCAGGGAGAGAGGATTGCACATTGACACAGACGTCGATCGACGCCGTGTTGGAGTCAACCCGATGTCGAAAACCTCCACAGGGGACGCAATCAGGACGTCGATGGACATCGATCCCACCAGAAAAGGCATGGTAGGGTGCGCCGACCCAGACGTCGTGCCTGTCTTCGAGCCGGGTGTCCAGCCTGACGCCGCCGACAGCGCAGAGAGCCGCACAGGGCTATGACTGACAGGGTGGGATGGGGCGACCAGGAGTACCGTCTGGTCCACGGCCCGTCAACGTCGCTTCCGGAACAGGAGTCGATGCACACAGCCTTTGCCGGGGAAGCATCCGCCGACGTGGACCAGGCATGAGTGCCCGCCACCTCTGTGGGACCCGAAGGCGCACCAGGGTGAGGGGGTGATCCAAAGTAAGCCTGGAGGGCCTTGGAGTAGGCCTCCATTTGAGCATGTGTCGATCCAACACCCAGAAAGGGAGGGTACGGAAGAGGCGACTGCCGGGTGCCTTTAGCTGGCCCCTTGCGAGAGGAATGGGTGCCAGCAGCACGCCTATGGGAGGAGGACGTCCCCAATTGATACCTGTGAGTCTGCTTACCTGTCTTGGAATGGCGGTCGAGGGAGCACCCTCAGGAACGAGCCCAATCCGGAGGTGAACGGCGACGTGACGATGCTGTACCGGACACCTGTACGGCCAGCAGTTTAATAAGATTTTCCGTCAGGGATTTAGGTTTCATCCTCTGGCAGGCGTCTCACTCCTTGGAGTCATGATGTACACCAAGGCACCACATGCAGATATGGTGCGGGTCAATGCCATACATCAGACGTGCACAGGCCTCACAGGCCTTAAAGCCTGAGGGCATAGCACACTGTTCCGTTGCGACACCGAAGGTGTCCAAAAGGCCCAAAAACCAGGACAAGGAACTGCTGGTTTTCCAGGATCCGCGCCAGGACGCGGAAAAGAAGAAAACGGACATTAGCGTGCCGGGAGGGGCATATATGGCTCCACTGACGTCATGTCTGGGGACGACATCAGGGCAGAGCCATGCGACGCCAACCCCGGCACGCAGAGGTGCTGCGGAAAGTTTTCCGGATCCAGTCTGACGCCTGGGGATATTCTAAGTTAAGGAATCTGCGGCTAGACGTCCCTATCAGATTTGTGCACGCAGGCCCTGCAGTGGCAGAGGCCTAGACCGGTTTGAAAGGTAGCATTTATGTACAGGCCTTGGGTATGTGGTATACCACTGTGCAAGGGACTTACAAGTAAATCAAATGGGTCAAACCAATTATATCATGTTTAAAGGAGAGAGCACATGCACTTTAGCACTGAATAGCAGTAGTAAAGTGCCCAGAGTCCTAAAGCCAACAAAAAGAGTTCAGAATAAATACAGGAGGAAGGCAAAAAGTTTAGGGAAATCCCTGCAAAAAGTGCCAGGTCCAACAATTACTATGTATGGTGGTCTGTAATTTTGAAGATCATTATGTACTCTTGCTTATATATTGTTCTTATTTGTTTGTGCATTTGTTTTTCTGTTACGTAAGTTTCTTTTCCATTATTTAGGTCTAGGATTTATCTTTTCTTTCTAGTCTTGTCATTGTTTGTAAAGGAGGGAGGTGTGTGGTATCTGGCAATGCGATTTATCTTACAGAGGAAATGTAGAACATAAGAATGTTCCAGCCCTGTGAGGACAGATTAGGTGATTCCAAGAGTTCCGTTGCAGCTGGACCTGAATGTTACCTGAATATGGATGGAATGCTCTTCATTAACAAACTTACTCATCCCTTTACTTGAGTTTTCACTTTATTATACTTCCTCCTCCCCGGATCACTGGGTCCCAATTTCTCCCTGGGAACCTCCCAACACCAAATAAAATGCTTCATGGAACATATTTAAAACCTTTGATGAAAGCAACATTTACAAAATCTAATTACATTCAAACCCTCAACCCACTTTAGTGACCATCTCCCTTTGATTTTCTTCAGTGAGATCAAATCGTCCATACTCCCACTTTGGATCCAGATGGTAAATACCTCACTGCTTCAACAAACTATTCCTCATTGCCCTAAATACAAGCAGGTACCCCCATTTTGAAAAAAAACAGCACATCGCTCAGACAAACAACTTTCACCCAATTGCCAACATTCAGACTCAGGCGAAGATCATTGAAAAATGTGACCACGTCTAACTATGCAACTACATAGAACAATTTAGACTGTTAGACCAGTTCAAATCTGGCTTTCGTCAAGGCCACAGTATTGAAACGGCTCTCACGCACAAAGTGGTTGTTGTGCAAATAATGCTGGATCAGAACAAATCTTGCCTTTTAATCATCCTCGACCCATCAGCTTTCGATAAGGTTAAACATGACAGTCTCCTAGACCTACAGGAGCCTAGGATGGGGCTATCAGGGTCCATCCTTAACAGTTTCACCTCATTTCACCACAACAGAACTCAAAGAATCATGGTTAACCAGTCCCTGTCCAATTATACACTGATTGCATTAGGGGTTCCACCCTCTCATCCACTCTCTTTAACCTCTTCGTGGACCCTTTAAATTAAACTTTTAAATTATCCAACATCCACTATCACATGAATGCCGATGACACCCAACTGTACTTGAAAATTTCCCGCTCCCAAAGAAATCTGGTCACTCAACATAGCTGTACAAAAACCCCAAAATTGGCTGATCTGCAGCCACATCAAAACGAAATTCCTTCTAATCGCCCCACCCAAACAGTCACCTGATATCAAAGAATGGATGAAGCAACTAACAGCCCTTAACTGCCTACCACACGTTACAGATTCAAAAAGATAACTAGGATGATCACTTGACTTAATCTACCAAGATAAGCCTCCATGATGAAAGCCCTGGACTCCCTTCGCATCCAATGAACGACCTCCAGCGGCAGATCATTCTCCTTCCTCGCCGCCAAAACCTGTAACACCCTCCCTACCCGCCTTCGACAGACCCAAGACCTGCTCACCTTCAGAAGACTCCTCAAGACCTGGCTCATCGAGCAGTAGCAGCACCCCCTCCCTCAGCGCCTTGAGACCCTCACGGGTAGATAGTGCGCTCTACAAGTACAATGATTGATTGACTCCCTTCACTGGCTGCCAATTGGAAAGAGAATCCTTTTCAAATCCCTGTGCTTGTGTCACCGGAGCATACAGGGGAAAGGCCCCAGCTATCTGCACGATTTTCTAACCCCACACAATCCCAATCGGCAGCTAAGATCAACAGAAGCGCACCTACTCAAAATACCTAGGATAAAAAAGGCAAGGAGAGGAGCACGCTCATTTGGATACCTGGTGGCCGAAAACTGGAACACACTCCCACCTCTGCTGCGTGCAGAGAAATCAGAGTCCACCTTTCGTAGAGGACTGAAAACCTGGCGATACCAACTCTAGTCCAGTTCTCCTTCCACTCTAGCTGATGTGCTTCTAGCGCAGGGACACACCTACAGGGGTAGCCAGGCACTCTATAAATGACAGATTATTATTTTAAGTTAGCCTCCAACGCATTGGGGGTCTGGCATGTCCTGTTGTGATATGAATACTCACAGGGGAATGATCGGAGCGCCCCCTAGTGAAAATGTGTGCCACCACCACTCTACGGTACGCAACAAAAAATAGTCAAGGCAGGAAACCGTGTGATGAGCCTCCAAGACATAGGGCCCGATTGTGCTCCCAGCCCAAACCTACCTGTGCAGGTCAACCTTGCATTGCTGCGACAACAGAACCCAGGAGTGGCTGCCATACCTTGGGCACATTGAGCGCCCTGTCACAAGACTTGAAACCCCTAGTCGTCCAGATGGTTGCAGGGGCCTGTGCCCAACTGGAATGTGGTAATCAAAAGGAAAGTCCAGTAGTACAGGTGTGGGTTTGGTAAGATGATTTAATAAAAAGTTAAGATCAAGAGCCACACTCAGTCTATTCTCCAACTGACTCTCTCACATCCAACATTCCACAGCGTCACCACATACCAACATTCCACACCCCAGTCACACTGGCTGAGCAGCAGGTACAACACATCTCCTTTTTTTAAAGGAGGAAGAATAACATTGCTACTACCCCATACATCTCACAAATGCATACCAAGAGGGAAAGACCATTGCATGGAAATATCAGATGCACAGGCATGTAACATGTAAAAATGTAAAGATAAAAGAGACCACGCATGGAAAACACAGTTCAATGAGATCAGGAAACATGCATGTAAATTATAACCTGTAAAGATGGTAAACTATCATGCATGCAAATCAGAAAACATACATGTTCAAGAATGTTACTACTCCATGCATATCTCTCATGTTAACATAATAAAAGGACAAATGGTACATGTTGACAAATTCAATGTAAAGATAGTAAAAGACCATGTATTCAAATACAAATAACATATTAAATGTAAGGATGGTACATGTCAACATAAATGCAATCTAATACATGTAAGGATGGTGAGAATCCATGCATGCTTGTTTCCAGGCCAGGGAGGACCTGGCAGTTTGGGCTGGACTGTTCCCATCGGGCGCAGGGTCGAGACTGATATGCATATGGCTGGGTTCAAACTGGAATGACATGGGGAATAGAAAAAGAGGGCCAAGATCTCTGTACTGGGGTGAATGTATGACATTGTTCGGCATTCTGTTTGCATTTGTCACTTCGAGTGGGACGGTATACCCAGACGTGGGTCCCGTGCTCTCCATGCCACTGGAGTCAAGCTATCCTGGCTGATGAGGGGTAAAACCCCGAAACCAGTCCTAGGATGCTTGTTTCCAATCCAGAGAGGACCTGGCTTGGCAGTTCGGGCTGGGCTGTTCCCATTGGGCGCAGGGTCAAGAACGATTTGCATATTGCTGGGTTCAAACTGGAATGGCATGGGGAGCAAAAAAACTATGTATTTAGGCCCAGATCCATGTACTGGGGTGAATGTATGACATTGTTCTGCATTCTGCCCATCAATTGTCCTTTTTAGGTCTGGCTAAGCAGTGCGTAAGCACTGCCTAGAGGGACCTCTTGGAATCGCTCAGCACTTTACTTGAAACTTGTGCATGTTTTGCACGGTTTCCTATTAGTACTCGTGCATGTATGGCGTTTACCTCGCGGGAGCCAGCAGCGCGCCATCCGTTAGTAATTATCGCGCTGGCTCCCGCGAGGTAAAAGCACCATACATGGACTTCCGGCTGCGCGCCACTGAAACACCTTTGAGTGGTGCCCTCAGCGTCAGATAATCGCCATTGTTCTGCACAGGATCACACAGCCGTGGTATGCAGGGCAGGAACAATAGACTGAGCGGCCACAGAAGGGGCCGCAGGAAAAGCTTAGAAGTCCCGGGGAGAGGAGGGGTTGTTAGGCTTTGGTAGCTTCTATTTTCGTAGAAACTTCGTGGGTTAGGTCATGGGTTCCATAAACCAATGCCCAATGAAGGGGGCGCTTGTGCACGCAGTGATAATCATGTAGAACGCACAGGAAGGGGCACTCTGTCAAAGGCAGAGCTCAGTGTGCACTAATTGCATAGACGGCGCTAGGATTGAGAGGTGCGCAGATTCTATGTACCATGGAGTCGTCCATGCACACGAGGTGGTGGGAGGGGCTGAAATAAGCACCAATAAAGTGAACGCTGAACTAGGAAGTGGCAGAACACCCTTTACGAGCAAATTGTGCGTGCAAACAGAACAGCAGCGTTGGGGGTTGTTACAGAAAGGAGTGGGTTCCCGCGCACAGTGACGTGGCCACATGCCTGATGGCTCTGTGGCATGTATAAGGGGTGGGTATGCACATTGGGTGCGAGGCCGGGCACGGCTAAGGCAGATGAGGTGAATGCAGAACGGGGCGTGCATAGGCGAGGGAGGCTGTCTGCAGTGCACAGGGAGAACTGCCTCCAGTGCGGCAACTTGTGCACTCTTGCGACACAGGCCGTCCGGTGGTAGGAGCAGCGTTAGAAGTGGGCGGGGACGGAAGGGCACGGCGTGCCCGTACTTCTTAAAATTATGTTAGTCCGTTCCCCTACTTCTTACTTTTGAAAGAGCGTACTGGGGACTGTAAAATTGCCATACTTTAAAAGTACACCTTTTTTTTTTCCCCCATGAGTGGTGCAACGTGAATATTCAGAAGGCCTCTGCAGTGCGCCCGACCTCCTCCCCTTCCCCGCTGTGTCTAATGGGCCTGCAAAGTGAGACTGAAAGGGCCATCAGTGTAGCATGGTGCGAAAACGGCTACTCTGATGGCCCTGCGGCTGCTGTGAGCCCGTGATTCACACCTCACAACGCTGCCAGCCCCCACTGTGAACTGTGACAATGATTCTCTGGTGTCACTAGTGGGTGCGGGGGGGGGGGGGTGCGGATCGCACCGGGTGACACGAACGTATGGGGTGACACCAATCTGCACTGCAGCCTCGCCTCTGCTCTCACCTTTACCTTTACTGTCGCTCCCTGTGCAAGCTTGTTCCTCATGCTGTTCACACTCGCCAGCGTATCGCAGGAGATCTGCAATGCTTGACTCCAATTTTCTTTGCTCACAAGGCAACTCTATAGCAGCCTAGCTCATCGGAGGGTGCATGGTTTCCTATTTTTCAGTATCTTGCACAGTCTTCAGTTTTCCAGTGAACCAGTTCCAAATTTCAGCTTGCTCTTCACTACAGTGCCACCTGTTGCTCGCACTCTTGTTTATACAAATCCAGGGAAGACAGATGGCGTAAGAGAGAGAGGGAGACAGAGGGAGCTAGATTGAGTAATACAGAGAGAGAGGGAGACAGAGGGAGCTAGAGGAAGTAATACAGAGAGAGAAGGAGTAAGACAATGAGAGAGGGAGACCGAGGGAGTAAGCCAGAGGGAGAGAGAGCTAGAGTGAGAAAGACAGAGAGAGAGGGAGCTAGAGGGAGTAAGATAGAGAGAGGGAGACCGAGGGAGCCAGAGGAAGTAAGAGAGAGAGAGGGAGCTAGACAGAGAGAGGGGGCTAGAGGGAGTAAGACAGAGAGGGAGGGAGACAGAGGGAGCTAGAGGGAGTAAGAGAGAGAGGGAGCTAGAGGGAGCAAGACAGAGAGAGGGAGCAAGACAGAGAGAGGGAGCTAGAGAGGACAAGACAGAGAGGGAGCAAGAGGGAGTAACAAAGAGAGAGGGAGGTAGAGAGAGTAAGAGAGAGAGGGAGCTAGAGGGAGCAAGACAGAGAGAGCTAGAGTGAGAAAGACAGAGAGAGGGAGCTAGAGTGAGAAAGACAGAGAGAGGGAGCTAGAGGGAGTAAGACAGAGAGAGAGAGAGAGCTAGAGTGAGAAAGACAGAGAGAGAGAGGGAGCTATAGTGAGAAAGAAAGACAGAGAGGGGGCTAGAGGGAGTAAGACAGAGAAAGGGACACAGAGGGAGCTAGAGGGAGCAAGACAGAGGGAGCTAGAGGGAATAAGAGAGAGGGAGCTAGAGGGAGCAAGACAGAGAGAGAGGGAGCTAGAGGGAGCAAGACATAGAGAGAGGGAGAGAGCTAGAATGAGAAAGACAGAGAGAGGGAGATAGAGGGAGAGAGCTAGAGTGAGAAAGACAGAGAGAGAGAGAGGGAGATAGAGGGAGTAACAAAGAGAGAGAGGGAGCTAGAGTGAGAACGACAGAGAGAGGGAGCTAGAGGGAGTAAGACAGAGAGCTAGAGTGAGAAAGACAGAGAGAGAGGGAGCTAGAGGGAGTAAGACAGAGAGGGACACAGAGGGAGCTAGAGGCAGTAAGACAGAGAGAGAGGGAGCTAGACAGAGAGGGAGCTAGAGGGAGTAAGATAGAGAGAAAGGGAGCAAGACAGAGAGAGGGAGCTAGAGGGAATAAGAGAGAGGGAGCTATAGGGAGCAAGACAGAGAGAGGGAGCTAGAGGGAGTAAGACAGAGAGAGAGGGAGCTAGAGGGAGTAAGGCAGAGAGAGAGGGAGCTAGAGGGAGTAAGACAGAGAGAGAGGGAGACAGAGGGAGCTGGAGGGAGTAAGACAGGGAGAGAGAGGGAGCTAGACAGAGAGAGGGAGCTAGAGGGAGTCAGACAGAGAGAGAGAGGGAGCTAGAGGGAGCAAGACAGAGAGAGGGAGCTAGAGGGAGTAAGACAGAGAGAGAGAGCTAGAGGGAGAAAGACAGAGAGAGGGAGCTAGAGTGAGAAAGACAGAGAGAGGGAGCCAGAGGGACTAAGACAGAGAGAGAGAGAGCTAGAGGGAGAGAGACAGAGAGAGAGGGAGCTAGAGGGAGCTAGACAGAGAGAGGGAGCAAGACAGAGAGAGAAGGAGACAGGGAGCCAGAGAGAGCAAGACAGAGAGAGAGAGGGAACTAGACAGAGAGAGGGAGCTAGAGGGAGTAAGATAGAGAGAGAGGGAGCTAGAGGGAGCAAGACAGAGAGAGAGGGAGCTAGAGGGAGTAAGAGAGAGGGAGCTAGATGGAGTAAGACAGAGAGAGGGAGCTAGAGGGAGTACGACAGAGAGAGAGGGAGCTAGAGGGAGTAAGACAGAGAGAGAGGGAGCTAGAGGGAGTAAGACAGAGAGAGAGGGAGCTAGAGGGAGTAAGAGAGAGGGAGCTAGAGGGAGCTAGACAGAGAGGGAGCTAGAGGGAGTGAGACAGAGAGAGAGGGAGCTAGAGAGAGTAAGACAGAGAGAGAGGGAGACAGAGGGAGCTAGAGAGAGTAAGACAGTGAGAGAGGGAGCTAGACAGAGAGAGGGAGCTAGAGGGAGTAAGATAGAGAGGGAGCCAGAGCGAGCAAGACAGAGAGAGAGGGAGCTAGAGGGAGTAAGAGAGAGAGGGAGCTAGAGGGAGCAAGACAGAGAGAGGGAGCTAGAGGGAATAAGACGGAGAGAGAGGGAGCTAGAGGGAGTAAGACAGAGAGAGAGGGAGCTAGATGGAGCAAGACAGAGAGAGGGAGTAACAAAGAGAGAGAGGGAATAAGACAGAGAGAGAGCTAGAGTGAGAAAGACAGAGAGGGAGCTAGAGTGAGAAAGACAGAGAGAGGGAGCTAGAGGGAGTAAGACAGAGAGGGGGAGACAGAGGGAGCTAGAGGGAGTAAGACAGAGCGAGGGAGCTAGAGGGAGTAAGAGAGCTGGAGCTAGATGGAGTAAGAGAGAGAGAGCGGGAGCTAAGGGAGTAAGACAGAGAGAGGGAGCTAGAGGGAGTAAGACAGAGAGAGAGGGAGCTAGAAGCAGTAAGAGAGGGAGAGAGGGAGCTAGAGGGAGCAAGACAGAGAGGGAGCTAGAGGGAGCAAGACAGAGAGAGAGGGAGCTAGAGGGAGTAAGAGAGAGAGAGAGGGAGCTAGAGAGAGTAAGAGAGCTAGAGTGAGTAAGAGAGAGAGAGAGCGGGAGCTAGAGGGAGTAAGACAGAGAGAGGGGGCTAGAGGGAGTAAGACAGAGATAGGGAGCTACAGGGAGTAAGACAGAGAGAGGGAGGGAGCTAGAAGCAGTAAGAGAGGGAGAGAGGGAGCAAGACAGAGAGAGGGAGCTAGAGGGAGTAAGAGAGAGAGAGGGAGCTAGACGGAGTAAGACAGAGAGAGGGAGCTAGAGGGAGCTAGACAAAGAGATGGAGCTACAGGGAGTAAGACAGTACCTAGCGCCGTACATTTCCGACAGAGGTGGTCCATGCGGTAAGTCGTGAGGGGGTGACACCATGAGTTACCCGCACCGGGTGACACCAACGCCAGTGTTCTCTGGTGTGAAGCAGACTGACGGACGCCACCTGGGGGACTCTGTGACTTGCTATAAATCTGCTCTCCAGCCAGCCACTGAAAAGCTGACCCAGCCCCACCAGCCTCTCCTGGAAATTACACTCCGTGCCTGCCCAGAGGTCCCCGACCCCTCCTTTACAGTTCTGCCCTTTCGCTGAACAGGGCCTGCACGAGGAGCCTGGACTGCCTCTGAAGCCGAACTCCCCAAACATCAAGTAAGTGGGGGGAATAAAACACCTGGTGCATAATTCTCCTTATCCCTTTTCTTTGCTGCTTCTGTCTTCTTTCTCTCTGCCTTTCCTCGTATTTTATCTCCAAACCATTCTCTTTTCTGCACTCCATCACCTGCTTCTTACTAGCTTGTATTTTTCTACCATCGTCCTTGCCTGTTCCTTCCCTTTTCTTTCCCACTTCTTTTCACGTAAACATTTTGTGTCCCAATACTGGTTTCTTTCCCCTATGGTTTTCCATTAATGTTTTCATTATCTCACTTCATTCTCTGCTTTTCCCAGCAAGTCTCTTCCTCGTCTATCTTCTCTGCTTAGCTTGCTCTCTGTGTCACTAGCAGGCACACAGACTAATATCGCCCTATATGTTCACCACTTCACATTCGGTAGAGGTTACAGGAGTTAAGAAATAGTGAAAACGTACTCAAGTACACCACTTCAGAGACCACCACAATTAAAGCATATTCAATGTAAAGGTTTTACTGTTAATAAATTACACTTTTTTTGGGGGGGGGGGGACAATTTAGTTTTGCAGACTGATGCATTTGAGTGATTCTCAGTATTAAGGCATACTGCAAAGTGTACTGTACAAGGCTACAAATAAAACAGTATACAGTGTAAGTGTGAAATATGCTAGACTTCGTATAGAATATTATTGCTGATTCGCTTCAGTGTGTGCAAGATGCAAGTAAATGCTGCAATGAAGTCTCGCACTCTATATGTCCGAGCAACAATATTCGACGTTCGGGCAGGCTTAGGACATCACCCCCCCAACACCCCACACCTTGAGCAGTGCATTCTCCCTTCCCACTTCGTACGGTAGGCCAGTAGCTCTTGAAGGTCTATCTGTGCGCAATGCAGCAGTAATATTTCAATTGCCTATTTGAGCTCCCTGGAAGGTAAGGGCTTTTTTTCTCTGGCTTCCACCTTCACTCACCCTCTCACACTCCTCTGTCACAGAATCTTGTCATCTTTCAACTCCTCTCACACGGTGGCACTCCTCCTATGCCCTTCTCTAAACCTACCCCTAAGACCAAAAGGTTTGATGGGAGGCCTTTCCTGCTCCCTGAGGACAGGCTTGGAGATGGGAAGTAGGAGACACCCATGTATATAAATAACTGCATGTGAAGTGAATATTAGCAAGCTGGGATAAGGGAAGGCTTGTGTAGTTGCTGATCTATATTATGTACTTCATGGCTTCTCGTTCATTTTCTTCTCTTGTTACCATATCCCAGTCCAAGCACCAGCAAATGCAGTTCTATATGCAGAGGGCGGAGTATAGAAATAACATCCATCTCAAGGCCAGCTTTTATTTACTCCTTGCACCGGCTCACACTGTCATAACCATTGGCATTGGTAAAACCTCAGGCACGGGCCGACCCTGCTCTCATTGTTTGCTGCATAATTAGCCTTTTCTGTGTTCCCAATTGATAGCACATGTCAAAGCAAAGCCCATGCGCTGAAAAGTAGTGTGCCGGTGACAAGAAGCAATCACATCACTCTAATTCTGTTATTATCCCTATCTACAGGCTCCTGTAGCACTATACGTTCTTTTATTTAGTAACGTCACTTCTATCCCGTATGAGACCTAGAGAGCTCACTCCAACTCTCCTGATGCATGCACATTCATATTTCTCATTCTTATTTTACTTTAATACAGGGATCTTGACTCCATAATAGTGCCGCTAACAGCCATAACAAAAAACATCACTTAGTCATGATTTAATTAGCACTATCTCCAAGTAATGTCCAGCTTAGCTCTAGTCACAAATTATCAATAAGTGGATGCTTTCCTTGCATAATTGCTGATTGTAGTTATATGGAGTGCTGCTTACTTTTGAAAATAAAACAGCAGGAGGCAAAGTCAAGCCACATACTGTCATCAGGCCTCCCATTTCCGGTGCTTAATTTGACACGGTGGTTGCAGGTGGTGGCCACCAGCACTCGTTTTTGGGGACTAAAACAGTACAAGAGAGAAAGGCAGAATATGTGTAAAGAAAGATGACTGGAAAATAGAGACAAGAGCAGAAAGCAGGGATGAAAAAGAACCTGCAAAAGTAAAATAAAGGCACAGGGAGTGTTTGGTGGTAGCGGACACAACTGTCAACCCTGCATTCGGCAGCACTGTTAACGAGCTTTTGAGAAAAACTTTGAGCCCCGGCACATATTATTTGACAAATTAAGCACTGATTTTAGCTGCCTGCGGCCTCTGCTTTCAACAGAAGTCAATGGGGGAAATTCATTCTTCCGGTTATTTTAAACAAATCTCCCTCTTTACTCTTCTAAAATGTTGGCATTTTGCTCCACCGAAACACATCTATCCCGATCTGCCACTGCTCTCTGTGCGGCTGGTAGGGCCCCGACAATGCTGTCCCTGCCTATCTCAATCCAGACGTGCAGCTTAACCTGCAATTACAGTGCAGAGGCTCTGCTGATGCCCCTCAAGCCTTTTTTATGCCCGCTCGCCCTATGTGCCCCCTGGGCAGTTTGCAGTCTGCTCTGCCTGCCCGTGTGATCTGCGGCAAGTCTCCAGAAGTGTACAGATGGCGGGGCCGGGTATACCAGAAGAAGCAAGGTGGGCGAGGAGAGGGCTGGATGCAGGAGAATGCTTGATAGGAGTAAGTAAAAGTGGCGAGGGAGGGATGGGTCCGTGTTTACTAGAAGAAGGGTAATGAATGATATGCCAGGAAGTGATGGTGGTGAGGCAGGGCTGGATCTGGGTATATGTTGTATTCTCATCTCTCCTATTCTGTTGTATTGCTTTAAGACCCACATTCTATGTTTCTGATGTCATACTGTCTTTGTATTCTGTCTTGTCAGTTAGCTCCCTGCTTTCTGATGGGAACACCAGTTATCCTCTGTAGTACCTAATAAATATCTTCTATCTATCTACCTGGATCAATTACCTTCATTTACAACAGTATACTAGAAGCAGGGTAATGAGAAATACCAGGAAGTGGGGGGGGGGCTAGGGGAGACCAGGATGTGGGTATGCTAGAAGCAGGGTAATGAGTGTTCCCAGGAAGTGAGGGGGAGCGAGGTGAGGACAGGATGTGGGTATGCTAGAAACAGGGTAATGAGCGTTGCCAGAAAGTGAGGGTGGAGAGGGCGGGCTGGGTCCGGGTATGCTAGAAGCAGGGTAATGATATGCTAGGAATTGAGGGGGAGCAAGGGGTGTGCTGGGTGTAGGTATGCTTGCAATGTAGTACATTCACAATGCAAAGCTCCAAGTCATGTTTTAAAAGCCACGGATAAATAACGTGCATTCTTGCCCTTTCCCTGTGATACAGGGCAGTGCAGCAAAGTAACATGCTGTGCTGCCCTGCACCACCATTCCCATAAATATGCCCCTAAGCTCACAAACTTCATGGTATCTCTGCTTCATACACAATCACTTTTAGCATGTGCTACCTGCATTGGACCCACTGCAATTATGCAGCAAAGGAGGACAACATAATGTTGGAGGTATGACTAAATTATGAAGCAAACAAAGACTGCAGGGTTATATAGTACATTTTCTGATACTTTATTAATTTGACATTTTTTACACATACTAACAGTCTCTGGAAAGCTTTCACCTCATTAATCCCAGTGTAACATGCCAATGCAGTGGTGAGAAAGGTGACCAGTCAACCTTTGCACACGGCCTTCCACTCCACAGCAACACAATTCACGCTGTTTAGTAACTTTTGATCCATTTGAGCTACAAACAATTTTTTTTGATAAAACCATCAGATTATGCGGCAGATGTATCATGTGGAAAAATACGGCAGAGCTATAATTATGTGGAAAACATCTGCAAACTAGTTTTAGCATCAATAGGGCACAGTTCTTTCGGAGCTTAGCAAATAACCTGCAAAAAAGGATGACAATGTCTCGAATGTTTCGAGATGGACAACCACAAACAATGACCAAATCGAATACAAAGAGTTAGTAACCAGAATGAAACTCCTACAACCAGTTTATTGGCCAGATCCAGTAGACCTCTTATACGGTGAGGGAGAATTACAAAACCTTTGTAGCAGGTTGCATGTATTTGATACTAGGCAGTACATCCTTGGTTTCAGAGAGTACAAACAAAATAAAAATTGCATCCCTGAAAGCCTGAAACCATTAGTGCACATTATAAACACCTTTTGTACCTCAACTGCTGAATGTGAACGGGGCTTTAGTGTAATGAATGATGTGCTCACACCACTGCGGAACAGAATATCAATAAATCGTCTGTCTTCTATAATGTTCATAAACATCGTGGGGCCTCCTGTCCTAGAATTTAAACCTGAATTTTATGTTCAGAAATGGTTAGAAAAAGGGAGGAGAAGTGCCAATGAAAGAAACTGCATGGCTCGGAGACAAATGGCTTATGATTCCACTTATAAGCGTATTTGGAATATTCTGTGATTGGAAACATGTCCCACATTGTAAATGAATTAAATATAAACAACTTATATGCTAAACCTCAAATAAACATGTGTATCGATTGTTTGAATTAAATAACGTTATAAGCTGTAACTGGTCAGTGAAATGTCAAATGCACAAAAAATTGGTACGTTTTGCTATTTTTAGCCACACCTCCGACTCCGCCCACTAATCCAATCCTCTGCTTATTCCCGCCCCCTGAGTCTCCACCCACAGATCCCCTACTTTCTTGTCCCCACTTCGACCACTGGGTAGGAGGTACTTGTGTAATGGGTGCACTTTCGCATCTGCCCCCGGAGTCGCTCTTGCGATGCCTGGGAAGGGATTAGATGCCCAGAAGAACGCAATGGACTAGCTTCTTCCGTACACACTGGGCTAGCCTCTGGTACACATCGGGCTAGTCTCTCAGGAGGTTCTGTGAGCGCTGGCAGAGTTGGGACCGCTACCAGCCAGGTGGTACCCACGCACATCAGCGACCCTCAAATCGTGTGATGTGCTGCTCCCTCGAGCGGCCTTGATGCACTGACAGGTCTTTGAAGACTCATAAATCACTGAAGTTATCCCAGGTCAGCGGTGAACTGCGAATACAGATCTGATTGTCCCCTTGTTTTGTAGTTAGCTGTTCGGCATTTATAGTTGGAACAACAAACCTGAAGTCCCAGGTTGCAAATAAAAATCCAGGACTAAATGAGCTACTCGCACATCTCCTGGGACAACATGAGAACTTTGTGTATGATAGAAATACCCTCCTTATTATGCAGAATAATATACCCCCACACATACCATTTATAAAATACATTTTTTTAACTCACTTCTGAGTTCTGCAAACATCCTTATAATATACAGGTGGCAGTCAGTAGAATATGCCCTATACAATATGGAATCTTGGCACAATAGTACCCAGCCCTGGTGTAATAATGATATGTCTTTTCATTTTTATTACATTAGCACTAACTCTTTATTTAAAAAGCTAAAACCAATTGGATTTGTTAATGCTTGTTGTAATCTGCAGTTCGAAAGCCTCAAGGATATGCTAGTTAGTGGTAAATCCACTGCTGTACGTTTTGTCTGATAACGTTAAGCTGTTTGGTTGTATAGCGATTACCTGGTACCGCGCAACATTCCATTACTTTTTATTTTCTTCCGCATCCAGCAGCAGTCGCTACTATAAACCCAATTAATTATTTGGGAAAAGCCCCTGCATCAGGAGGGCCACCTCTTACTGTTTGAATGTAGCAGTGATGTTTGAGGGCATGCCTCAGGGGAAACGTCATTTACAGTCTTTGCCTTACAATTAAAGCCTCTGGGTCATTCTGAAATGTGGTCTGGGTCCTTTGAACACACTGGTGTATACCATCTGGTACCATTGATTTGGAAAAAAGTCAACACTGTAAACAGTGTGTAATCGTGAACGAATCCTATAGGAGACACGGTATTCCCGTATAGTCTTGCTTTTATTAATATTGTTGCAATTCCGTTTTAAAAACAAGATGTACTGCAGTATCATATACTGGATTTTTTTCTCCACAACTAACGTTTTTGCATAACCACACCTGAGTCCCGAGCCACTTGCTTCCCCGCTGCACTCCGTACAACTCTGAGACAATCCATGCAAAGACTCGCAGACCCACCCATCGTGCTCAACAGCACTGTGCCATGTGATTGAAGGGGAACAAAAAAAAAAGAGAAGTAGAGGCCCCTACTTCCTCACAGATGTGGCCACCTGGAAGACAATGCGCACTCTGGCAGGCAGAGAAGGTGACACAGGGGTTGTGCCCTGTACCAACAGGTCACCGACTATGCACCCACTCTGTGTCGGAGGAGACCAGTCGGCTGAAGCCACCAAATAACAGGGAGAGTCATACAGGTCGACAGACAGCTGTTTCTGCATGGTTGTGTTTTTTGAAAAATGCTGCACACTCGTGCACACACGCCCCTCTCTTCCCTTATTGGACACTATCATCCTCGTAGACACGCCCTCCTTCTCCTATAGCGCCGCTCCTTGACTTGCGGGTCCCTAAAGACGGCCCGAAGGCTACGCATCTTGATTCAGGCGCTAAGGTGCTTTATGTTCTTTGCACAAGAGCCGCCTTGGTTCTCGAGCTCCAGTTAGCGCCTCTCCTACAGCGCCTCTCCTACAGCGCTAGCTCCTTCTCTTGCAGGTCCCAGAAGGCGCCTCGAAGTCCACGTACTTGATTCTGGCGATAAGGTACTTTGGGGCACATTTACTACTTCTGGCGTATCTCTGCTAACCAGCAGGGATGTGCCAGAAGAGTTGCAATGCATATGCCCACCCATGTGCCACCACTGATGCGCCGCATTTACAATGCGGCGCACCGTGGCGAACCGATGGGCAGATGCGTGTCGCATCCCCTGTCGGAAAGGTGCATTGCTGGAGTTGCGTTGCAAGCGCAAGGCTCGGGGTGCCCTATCCCTAACATGCTGCGTCAATCCTTACGCTTGCTTCAAGCAGGCGCAGGGTTTTGACGCAGTATGGCCATAAAAGTGACTGAGTGAAATCTTGTAGATTTCACTCACCACTTTTAGGAGGCATTCCTGCGCCGGAACGCCCCCCGCCCCCTTGCGCCGGAAAGCTTACATGTGGCGCAGGGCTTTACAACATGACGTCACGTTGTAAATAACCCACAGCATGACGCTGGCTTTGCGCCGCCGCATCACAAAAGTGACGCATCGGTGGCGTAAAACTGACGCAAGGGGCTCTTAAATATGACCCTTTGTATTCTTTGCCCAAGAGGCGCCTTGATCTCTCTTCATCCTGAAATATGTAACCCCGCTCTAAGATAGTAACTAAGCATGGGCGTAAAATCCGCTCCGATCGCGGATTTTTCGGATTTTCGGCAAATTCGCAATCCGCGAACTCTCGCGAATTTGTCGAAAATCCGTGAATCCGCTCGCGGCGGATTTTTTGCTTGGTTGCGGCGCGCGGCGTGGTGCTCGGCGTTCACTTTCCGTCATTTAGCGTTTGCCGAGTTGTTTTTCTTTGCGAGTGCCGCGCCATTTTGGATCTTGCTGCGTGATCCCGCGGGAGTTTGGCGCCCGCGAATACGTAATCGCGGCTTGCCACCTTGCACAGCACACCTCGCGAGAGTTCGCAATTGCAAACACGTAGTTGCGGCGGAAAGGAACAATCTTGCACTCGCGAAATAGAGATTTTGCAATTCTGCACAAGAAAATCACCAGCAAACAGGATAAACCTTCAGAAAATTATGATTTTTATCAGAATCACTGCTCAGGTTGACATTTGCATGGCCTTTTTTTTTGCAAGGAGTCCATTTTTAGGGGGGGGGGGGGAAGGAAGTGCCCCACAGTCTCCAACTCCCTGTTCCTGTCCAGCAGGCTCCTCCCAGTGCTTTGTCCATCTCCTGGTCACTTTCATTTGGATCTGGAGCTGGAAGGATTACTTTTTGTGGGTGCTGCTGGATATTTGGATTTGAGGCCTTTTTGACTGTCTTTGGATCACTTTTGGATTAGAAATCAACTTTCACAAGTAAGTTTGTTTGGGGCATTACAGTTGCTGCAAGTACAATTTTGGAACTTTTTCAGAACATTAAATAAATTATATTGTGGGTAGCCACAGTATCCAGTAGGACCAGGGTTGGTTAGGGGTGCATGATACAACTGTTTTGTTGAATTTAAACACCATTGAGGCCATGGATGGGCTGGGATTGTGCTGATTTTATTGTTTTTTGTCGTTTTTTGGGGGCTGCTGGTGTGGCCTTTTTCCCAGGGGTGGTGGTGCATGGACTGAGTGTGCCTGTGGTGTGGTCTCACTCTCTTTAATGTAAACATCATGGATGGCATTGGATTGTGGTGATTTCTGGCTGTTTTTCTGTTTTTTGGGGGTGTACTGTTGATGTGGACTGGCCATGTGGGTGGTGGTGGTGGCCATCTTGAGTGCTGGCTGGTACAGGCAACATGTGCTTGGGGTGTAAGGGGCCATTTTGAGGAGAGGCAGTGTCTGAGGCCTGCACTTATTTTGCCTACTTTTCATCCATTATGCCCAGGGGTAGTGAGTGTTGCATACTTGCATGTCCCTAGTCTTTCTGTGGGGTGTCTTCAATGTAAACATCATGGATGGCATGGGATTGTGCTCATTTTTCTGTGTTTTGTCGATTTTTTGGGGTGTATAACTGAACTGATGTTCCTCTGTCTTCCATTGCTTTTAGGTGCACAAGACTCAAGAGAACCACCAGTGCCAGGAAGAAGTCCTGCAGCGGTGTGTGTGTGCAGCATTACGTCACGCGACGTCACGTCTGGACACAGACAACTCTGCAACTCGTGCAACTGCTGCCTGCTGTTCTGACCTGCTCTGAAGAAGATGGCCCCAAAAAAAGTAACCCGTAGCTCCTCTAGCAAGAAAGGTGCCAGTAAGGAGCAGAAGAAGCAAGTTACCAAGGAGACTGGTGTGCCGCCCGCCCCTTTTTTTGGTGGTAAAAAAAAAAATGTATGCCTGCAGCAGCAGCGGGATCTGCTGCGGACCAAGCTGGCAGCAGCACCCCCGCTCCATTGGGCTCAGTGCCACCACCACCACGCCAACTTAAGTCCAAGCCCTTGAGTGCTGCAGAGGCAGCCAGTATAGTTCTTCAATCACCATCGACCAGTGATGTTGGCTCATCGCAAGAAAGCAGCAGCAATGTCCCTCAATCAACACAGGTTGTTGTAGCTCATCTGACGAGTGTTGAACAACCACAGCCGCAACAACAATCACATGTGCAAGTACAAGCCCAAGTACATGTGGAAGGAGAGGCAGCGCAAGGAGATGCGCAAGCAGAGGTGCATGGAGGGTCACAAGTGCCCACAATAGTTGTCCCTCCCGAAGTAGGGGCACATCAGGAAATCGACAATCAAGGCGAGGTATCATTTGAGGAAGCCACTCCTCCTGATGATCCTTCATTGTC
The DNA here is from genome assembly GCF_964261635.1 of Lissotriton helveticus. Classification (NCBI taxonomy): domain Eukaryota; kingdom Metazoa; phylum Chordata; class Amphibia; order Caudata; family Salamandridae; genus Lissotriton; species Lissotriton helveticus. Next base: position 1,992,544,312 of record NC_136065.1, read on the forward strand.
TTCCACACCCCTAGCAAGGAAGAGATCAAGGGTGGTGTCTACATCTTCTTCAAGCACACCTCCTTCTGATGATATGGATCAAACTTGGGAACCAGCACCACTGCCGTCTGAGAGTGAGGCACACCATGATCCGACAAAGGTAGTTAAGCGTAAAAGGAAGCTCGTCCAAAGTCTCAGAGTTATGGAGTGTGATGAGGCTCAACAAGAAGTGGCGGATACTGCTGCTGATGAAGACTCTGACAACGACGACCCAGTCATCTTAAAGGTCACTGCAGCCCCAGCGGGCATGCAGCAAACCGACATTTTGACCCTAGCCCGAAGAGCTGCTGAGCGTGATGATGATGATGTTGTCGATGAGGAGGCAGTGGAAACACCACAATCATTGGAGTTAAGTAGTACACCAACTCGTCCCGCTTCCATATTTCTTTCTGGCAAGAAGAGACCTCCATCCACCTCGACCTTAATTAGTGGCGGTGAAAGTGCACAACGTACAAAAGTTGGGCAATCCAGATCCTCCACTTCATCTGGCATTAGCTTCATGACCACCACCACCAGTATCGCCGCCTCCTCCAGGTCCCACAGACACTTCAAGTCCCCAGTTTGGGACTTCTTTACTGTTTGTCAAAAAAATCCAAAGTTTGCCATTTGTACCCTTTGTAAGCTTGCAGTTAGTCGTGGTAAGCCAGGTACCAACTATGGTACCGGAGGCCAGAGAGGTCATCTTAGGAGACAGCACACTGTCCAATGGTTTGCGCACCTAGATGCGATCAAGAAAGGCCGAATTCAAGGAAACGTTGATGTTGCATCTGATGATGACGAGGAGGAAGAAGACGTGTCAAACACTTCCCTTACACCCAGTACCCCTGTCAGCAGCACACCCAATGTGAGGCACACTAAGAGTGTTGGAGCGAGTGAGACACCAACGCACAAAAGTTCACCAGCGAGCAAAATTGGGTCAACTAAGTAATTATCAGCCCGTAAATGCTTGGTCCAGGGCAACATTAGAACAATGCTTACTTCAGACGTGCCATATGAACGCAACCACCCACTGACGCGTCTGTATAACACTAAGCTGGCTAAAATGCAAGCTGTGGACCTTCTCCCTTTTTCTTTTGTAGAAGCGGTAGGTTTTCTAGAATTAGTGGCAACGCTCTGCCCTAAATGGAAGGTTCCTAGCCGGTTCTATTTTGCCAGAGTTGCGGTTCCAGCACTACATGAAGATGTGCTGGAGGCGATTGGGGCAGCTTTGCAGAAGAGTGCTGTTCACACTATACATCTGACAACAGACATGTGGACCAGTGGCGCAGGCGCTGATTACATGTGCATCACTGCACACTGGGTCTCTTTTTCAGGTGTTAAAGCAAAGCTAAACGCAGGTGTTGACCCGGACAAAGTTTTCAAAGCTGCTCGGAAACATGCAACACTAGCCATGTTTGGCTTGGAGAAAAGTCACACATCCCAAAACATTTTGGACGAGTTTGACAAAAAGGTCTTGAAAATGCTATCTCCAATAAAACGCAAGATTGGTTATGTTTCCACGGATAATGGCGCCAATATAGTTAAGGCCATGTCGCTGGGTGACTATGTTAGAGTGCAGTGTTTGGCGCACTGTATCAACCTGGTAGTTCAAAAATTCTTGAGTGATAGAGACAGTGCAGCGTTCGCGGTAATGGCCACCTGCCGCAAAATGTGCAACCATTTCAGCCATTCTTTTAAGGCCCGGAAGCATCTGAGGAGGCTGCTACTTCAAAGTCGAATACCAGTGAAAGCACTCATCCAGGAGGTGGCAACACGTGGGAACTCAACCTTCTACATGCTTGAGCGTCTGTATGAGCAGTATACGGTACTCGATCACTATTTCTTAACAGAGGGTACAACTCAGAAGGAGGACCTGCGGATGGGTGCGGCGCAATGGGACATAGTTAAAAGCCTGACAGACATGCTTCGTCCTTTTGAGTTCTTCACGCGTGCAGTCAGCCAGGAGGACTGTAATTTGGGAAAAGCTATCCCATTGTTGTGCATGCTGGAGCACCAACTGATGGCGGTGTCTTCTGAGTTTGAAAAAGATGTACAAAAAAAAGACCATTTTATTTTGTCTGAGAAATTATTAGAGCGCCTACGTGGTGATGAACGTCTTCAAAAGATCAAGTCAGATCAGCATTACATTTGTGCTACTATTCTGGATCCACGCTACAAAAAGGCGCTGGCAGGCGAAGCATTCTTTCCTTTTGCTGATGCAGATGTTCAAAAGTACAAACATTGGTTAGCCTGGTCAGCCAAGAGGTTTGAAAAAGAACAGCAGGTTATTGAAGGAGAAGACAGTACATCAGCATCAGCAGGCCATCCCCAGTCACAAGAATCCACTTCTGCACCTGTGGCTGGGGCACAAGTGACCTCTCAGCCGTTAAAGACACCGGCAACTGGATCATCTGCACCACACACAACACTAACAGTGGCTGCTGAGGAGGATTGGCTAAGTTTGCTTGGGTATGGTTCTCGAAAAAATGTCAAAGGCACAGCAAAAAGTAAGCAAAGTGGAGGAACCGTTGATGACCTTGAGTCGATGGTGCAGGACTATATGAATGACTCAACAGAGGTCTTTCTTAATGATGAGCCATTGCAGTATTGGCATGGCAAAAAACAATTGCGGCCACAGCTCTCCAACCTGGCTATAAACTATTTGTCTTACCCACTCGCAAGTGTGTCTTCTGAACGTGTTTTCAGTGCTGCTGGTGGCATTGTAACTCCCAAACGGAGCCGCCTCTCGCCCAAAAATGTGGAGCGGCTGACAATGATCAAGATGAATCAGCACCTCATACCACCAGATTACAAAGTACGAGAAAGCACGCCGCATGAAGACGAGGAGGACGGCAACGTAGATGAGGGGATTTGTTCTCTGTTCGGTGGCACTGACCTCATCCTGCCTGAATTCGCAGAGTATGATGACGAAATCTTCTTCTTATTCCCTGACACCGAGCCCTGAAAATGAGACAATGAATCAAGAACTTTCTTTTTCGTCCTTATTCACTTTTATTCCTGTGTGTCTCTCTTTCTTTGTTTTGCACAGTTAATTTAATTCAAACTTTAATCACCTAATCCCAAAAACAAGACCATCAGCAGAACTGTCTTCACTTGTTTGCTTATTGATTTGAAGGTGCCGCAGTCTACATTCCTCAGGTTCACAAGTTCTGAAGAACATGCTCCTCTATCCTCCTCCTCCAGACTGCGATTTCCCTCAAAGCAGAGTGCTGGATTACGCCCAATGAAGAAAGACTCAGCACTTGTGGGGGTGTTGTACTTCTTTGCGGGTGAGTTGACGGATTTGGGCCCATTGCTGTGAAGCTCTAATAATGGACAAAAGTGTTTTGGACCAAATATGAGGTGGAAATTTCTTGCCGTTTTTGCTGACTTGTTTGCCTTTGAGGTGCTCTTTGGCGGGGTTCCGGGTGTTTGTGGGTGATTTTTGGTGTCTGGGAGCACTGCTGCGACAGTCTAATCTTGATTGCATTTGCTTTTCAGGAAATCCGTGGTGGAAAACAGGAGTTATGATGATTGATGATGATGACCTAGCTGCACAGCGCCGCGTTTGGACCGAAGGCCGAGAGATATTGTAAGTATGAGATTTAGCTTTTTCGCTGTTTGGGGGTGTTGTCGGGTGGTTTTTTGCAGGTGGGTTGGCGGGTCTTGCCTGGGGCATTCCTGGGAAGGTCTAATACCGGATAGAAGTGTTTTGGACAAAATCCTTAAGGAACAGCCTTTTTTTTGCTATTTCTTCTGACATCTTGCTCAATGTAGCGTTTTGGGGGGCTTCCTGCTGTTCGTGGGTGGGTTGCGGCCGGGGTCTCTGTCGAAGCACTGCTGCGACAGTCTAATCTTGATTGCATTTGCTTTTCAGGAAATCCGTGGTGGAAAACAGGAGTTATGATGATTGATGATTGATGATGACCTAGCTGCACAGCGCCGCGTTTGGACCGAAGGCCGAGAGATATTGTAAGTATGAGATTTAGCTTTTTCGCTGTTTGGGGGTGTTGTCGGGTGGTTTTTTGCGGGTGGGTTGGCGGGTCTTGCCTGGGGCATTCCTGGGAAGGTCTAATACCGGATAGAAGTGTTTTGGACAAAATCCATAAGGAAACACCAGTTTTGGCACTTTTTGTAAGTTAGGGTTCGTTAGGGTTCGCCCTAGCAGCAGGATTGCATGTGTTTCGGGGGGTTCTATTGCAACGCAGTTCTGGGGTTTTAGAGCACTGTTGGAGCGATGCTGGCTATGGATACTTTTGCTTGCTTGCAAGTGGTTTGAATACAATCCACGGTCTGTATTTGGGCCTACTGTTACTTTCAAAGTACGTTTTGTCACCATTTTTCTGCTAGGCATAGTTTTTGGAGATCTGATTGGGGGTCTTCTACATTTTTGCGACTGGCTTTAGTAAGGGTCTTGGTGGGAGCATTGCTGGGAAGGTCAAATTTTGTTCTAAAACACAGTTTACAGTACACCTACCTTGAGGGGAAAGATCCGCTATAATATTTTGGCCATACTTATTTATCCTTAAAAAGGTGACTCAGACAGAGCACGCAATTTCAAAAATATTGTACTGTCTATTAGGGAAATCAAAGTGTCACTTTTTGCACCACACAGCGTACATACCTTTCATTTATTTATCAGTGGTATTGTAATAGCACTTCCTGTTTTCCGTTCAATAATTACAGGCCGGGTTTCAGTCAACATCCGCCAGGCAGGCAGTGGACAGGGTGTCATCTGTCAGTGGTCACCAACATTGATGGACGAAGCGTCAGCTGGAATGGAGGAGTGCCGCCAATAAGAGGAATTGTTTGCTGCATGCAACTTACTTACCAAATTCAACAGGACAACTCCAACAACATACGCAATACAGATACAGTATCCATTGTTTTATTTTATGAGTGCGACTGCATGTGCTTAGCTTCAGTTTGTACCCAAAGATTCTCTTTATCTTCAATTATTGTTTGTCCATGCTGTGCTTTTTTTTCTTCTCTCAACAAAACCTACCCAAAAAGAAACCCCCATTCCCATCCATTTTCCAAACCCTAACCCTCTTCCCCCGGGCTGTGTTGTTTTGCTTGATGTCTGACTAAAATGACATCAATAATTCCACACACTTGCTGGGGAGGATAAGGTCATAGCAACAGGCTGGTGAAGGAATACGAGGATATCTTCTAGACTTACTCAGCTTCAGTACTATATCTTCTAGTAGTAGGAGCCAATGTCAAATAAATTCAACGCAAGTACTAGTTATACTTGCAAGCAAATACTTTACCATTTGTTACGCTACATTATGGCACTGTTCTAGTGTACTGTCACCTGCTATATTCTCGATCGTACCGTAACCGTTGTAATGCTACAGTAAGGACAAACCAGGTTTCGTTTTCTTTTTTTCCATAGGCATGCAACTGCCACTGTGTCACACCACTAGTACCACCGCAATGAGGAAATTTCACCCGCCCAGGATTGCCAACGTTAATCCCCATTTCACGTGGAGCCAGCCCTGGGCCTAGCCCTAATTTCTAACACAAATTACAGGTAAGATAAGCGTTTGGTGGGAGGTAGTATAATGGAGTATTATTTAGGACTAGACGAGAGATTGACGGTAGTACTACTAAAGTCCTACGACTGTTCAGGAAAACAAACGTACTGTTACACCCCCGTCCCCCACCCACCAGACTGAAAAGCAGTAAAAAACAGGTATGGTCAGATAAAGTTTAACAATGTATATTTATGTAGCCCTAACAAAATAATCTCCCTCAAGACCCACCCTAACCCCAACGATTGTCTTTGAAAAGTCCCAAAACGATCCCAACTCCCAAATCCCACCCCCCAAAAGTCTATAAAAAAAGGGCAAGGGACACTCCACTACTGGAGGGTGCTGGTGCATTTTGCGGCATGGGCATCATACTCCTTGCGGAGGGTGGCAAGCTCGAAGCGGAGGCCCTCCACCAAGTTCTTATAGTTCTGGACCTCCTGCTCCAGGTAGGACATTCGGACTCCTAGGCGGCGTTGGCGTGCCTTGCAGCTCCTGTGGGGGGCAGCTGGTCTTTCTGTTGCTTGGCGGTGGCGGTTGGCTTTGTTAGCCCGGCTCGGTCCCGCTGGAGCACTGCGCATGCTGGCGTCCCGTGGGGTCACGGAGGAGGATGCAGCAGTCCCAGTCGAGGATGTTGTTGTTGCACCGGTCGACTGCGTGTCCTCCTCCTCCTCCAGGGCCACCAGCCGCCGATATTCGACGACAGTGGCATCCAGCCTCCGTTGCCGGGCCATTCGAGCCTGCTCCCTCCGTGATGTTGATTTGGAAGGAGCAACTATATGAAGAAAGAAAGACATAGTCTGTAACCAATGCTCCTTAGCATTAATAACACAAAGTGATTGAGCCGAAAGTTGGGTCACAGTACAAGTAGCAAATTGAAAGCACAGTACATAACTATTGAGGACAGTATCTATGTAACCTCCCACTTCTGCATCCTTGCTCTAACATTAGTGGTAGTTTAATGAACAAATTCTACGACAACTATGGACTTCCATTACAGTCGACTATGACAGTACACCAGTCTTATTCTTCTTCTTCTCTCTTGTTTAGGAAAATTGGTACGTTATCTTACGCAAGCCGGCAGAATGGCAGCACAGTGAACTTGCACCCGAGAAAAACAGTTGCACACCATGATGAGTGAGACAGACTTGCGTTACTGTACCCGTCCAGTACATGCGGGTGGTGAAGCTATTACTTTTCTATTACGGGTGGCACTGAGAATACTCTGTTACAAGGGCTACTGCTTAATTAATTTACCTTTCACCCTACAGTGCAAATGAGTACTAGAAAAGGAAAATGAAGAAGCTAAATAATTTGATTATCTATGACTTCACATGGGACGTATTTGATGACATATGGGATGACTTTAGGTGCTTTGCTTAATATTGACTGAACAGTGATACACCCACACATGAATGACGCACTACAACTAAACTAAAGTTATTAAGAGAGGTACGGAGTGTCCACCGTAATAACCAGATATATGCTGTGCTTGCAGTTGCAATACAAAGTACTGCTACTATTCATGGTAGTATTGGACACATTTACAATTTCTTTTCCTTGCCTTCCCTACACTGGAACGGACGTGCGGGTGCGGTGGTACATGCTCTTCAAGGTAACACTTAGTTCATCCAGCGACCATCTACTCTCTCTAGATACACATGTGCTATCTAAGAGTCAGAGAATACCATGCTCCAGGCATCCATTCATTCAAAGTATACGCACACATACAGTTTCTGTTTCACCCACCCAGGCTGATGTCCTTCCACCCATCCTTGCTTCATCATTGACCCAGCCATGCACCATACCATATTCTTTCCTTCCCAGCCACCTCGGGGGCCAAGCAAACACATATCGTTCTTCTTTGCCAGCCATCATACAATTTCGCGTCCCACTTACTTACACCCTTCTTTCGCTTTTCGTTCATCCCATCCATCACGTTCGTATAAGAACTTATTGGGATTCTTCTCACCAAAAACTTCACAGCTAAGTCGAAGTACATTTCGAGGAGGCTACTACCTGGTTGATTTGTAATACACCCGTGCAGAAAGCACACTATGCAGTCTTCAATCTCAATAAGTAAGGAATATATAGCTTACCTGTTCCCGCCACCACCGTGCGAACCCCCACAGGACCGTCCGCCGGCTCTTGCACCGCCTCCTCCCCAGAGTCCTCCGAGTCCTCGCCCAACACCGCCACCTCCGCGCTGGCCCCGTCACCAGATGTTACACCTACAAAGTACATTTAAGAATGTTAGAATACACCACTCACTACTATATAATATTTGGTCTAGGAGAAATGTTAAAAAAACAGAATACAATGTAATAATTTGTGACTGTCTACTCTAAAGTAAAAATGTCCCTTTTTCCAGGGAAGGCTGTTGTCTTGCTGCACTTTTATGCACAACTGATGAATGCTTGCTTTTTATTTTTAACACGCACCACTTTTTCTCCTAACAGACAGAAGCTTGACTCCTAAGAACACGACCAGGATCAAGTTCAAACCAGGTGAGAGCTCGGCTCGACCACAAGAAATGTGTCCAATTAATCGTCAGCACTAAGCACTTTTCCGTTTTCAGTTAAATAGTTTTATGACAAAGTAGATTTTAATAAATGTGTTTACTTTTAATAAAGCTTTTAAACTTAAATAGACTCTGTGGTTTTTGGTCCTCCAGACTAGAGTGGATGAGCTAAAGGTTTTGGAATTTTTGCAAGCATGAGTGCCTCTGACACTTCTTGACTGTGCTGTGACTCCATACTCTCTTGTCCTGCGTACGATAATCTAGAGATCATTGGGGATCAATCATCGGTGACTTCGGGAGCTAAATGACTCTACCACACTATCTAGTCAGTAAGGAGACAGTGCATAGAGCTATTGCTGAATAGAATGGGAGTCCAATGGAATTGCCAAATGTCCAATCTTAGTTAGCTACACAGACAGACTAATAAGAATAATCTAGTAATACCACAGGGAGTCATATTCGAGCCAGGATAAGAATTTATATCCAGTCTACAAGAAGATCAAAGACGATTTAGAAAAAATCGAATGAGGAACGCTAGGAAAAAATAGGTACTCTTTATTACAATTAAAACTTACTGGGGCCAGCAAAGGAGCCCTCGCCTGCCCGATCCTGGCCTGCATCCTGAACAGCACCCTCCTCCTCCTGTGTCCTCTTGCCCTTGGGGGGAGCTGATGTACAACATGAAAGAAAGAAAGACCAGAAAACATGGATGAGATTTGTCAACCAAATCAACCATTTCAAAAGAACAATAACAACATTTTTTGGAGAAATAGCAAATAGATAGACAACTATTCCACGGGATCTATCTCATGTGGTATACTACGTTATTCGTATTGCCCGATTTGCGGACCGTTGACTTAGAAAGTTCCTATGTAACTCAATAAACAGACTACTAAAGAGGTTTGCCTAGGCCTGGCACTGCAGGCAGCAGTCCGCAGCACGCGAAGTGACAGACAAAGTCCATCCTGCTTGCAGATCAGTGAATACTCAAACTATCAATCCACCCACTACCACCACTATTTCTTCTTATAGCCATGTGTCTAAAGGAAGGACTGGACTTCAGTCTGTTGGGGCTGATTTAGAAGTCCCTTGCGGCTCATTTTCCTCCATTGTTGCGTGACTTTTGTGACGCAGCGGCAGAACAAAAGACTCGCCATGGTGTTGGTGCGGCGTATATATTAAAAAAAAAATTATGGGCGATGCATCACGTTGTAAAGCCCTGCACCATCAGGGGGCGTTCCGGCGCAAGGGATGGCGTACCTGCGCAGGAACGAATCCTAAAAGTGGCTGAGGGAAATCTACAAGATGTCAATCAGTCACTTTTAAGACAATGATGCATGAGTCAAACCCTGCGCGCTTGAAGCCGACGTACGGCTTGATGCAGCATTGGGGAGATAGGGTACCCCAGAGCATTGCTGGAGCTGCGCCATCGTTGGCACGCAACTCCAGCAATGCGCCGCCTTTACGGCACAGATGCGTAAGGCTTCTGTGACGTTTTGGGCCAATGGGTGGTGGTGGCATGGCACACAATTACTGCCGCATCCCTGCTACTTTGCAGGGATGCGCCGGTAATTGAAAATATGACCCTTAGTGTCTAGCATTACGCAGTTCTTATCTTTACACTACACTCATACATAATTTCTCAGGCCAATGAAATGAACACAATTTACAAAACAAATAAGCATAGTAGCAAGCAAGGCTACTGAGAAGGAGAGCAGTGCACCTGAAATGCATAGAAGATTTTGAAATATAATTTACCTACAATGTAATCGGCAGCATTATTGCTCTTGGTAAAGAACAAAGATTTGCAAATAACAGAGCCGGATAAAACAGAGTAGTGATGAATAGCTACTACTACTCACCAAGCCCGGGGACCTCTACGCCGAGCGCGTCCAGCAAGTCCCGTTCCCGGTCCATGACATCGGTCCAGCGGTGGGTGGCCTGGTTATATGTGCGCCGGACCCCAGAGAGCTTATACATGGCCCGGCACACCTTCTCCCACCGCTTCCGGCGCTCCCGGATGCCATAGCCAGTTGCGATCTTGCCGCCTCCCAGGATCGTCTTGGGGAGGCGGCGCTGGACGTGGAAGATTAGTGCGGCCACCTCCTCCGCGCTAAAGATCTCCCGTGGCACCACTTGCTCCCCCCTCAAACGCCCGCACGGGAGCCGGGCACGGGGTGCGGGACCCTTCCCCTTCTCAGGGTGCTTCCCGGCTCCCTTTACCACGGTCTGGGCAGAAATAAAGTTAAATGATAAAGAAGAAATAGAATAGTGAAGAAGAAAAGAAAAGAGTTTAAAAAAGTAGTTTAACAGTAACTAAAAGTAGCAGAAAACACAAAAATATACAGCTAGAAAAATAGAGGGATAGATAATAAGTAAAATAGATTAAATAAACTTCAAACAAGCAAAGGATGGCAGAGATTCAGAGAGGATACAGAAAGCATGCCCAGAACCATAGCAATGAATGAGAAACAAGATGGCCGCGCCCGCTCACGACCGCGTGGGTAAGTTCGCGCGAGATTTTCCTCGCGAGCACGCGCGAAATTGTACTAGCGAGCAGCACAGTTTGCGAGATTACACATAGCGGGCGGAAACGGAATTACGTCACGCAAACAAGATGGCCGCGCCCGTGTACGACCGCTAGGGTAACTTGGCAAACGTATAGCTACAAGCGCCTCGCGAACACGCACAAAAGCACGCGAACATACACGTCGAAAAAAAAAAATTAGTGTATTCGCAGGCATTCGCGGCTTCCGAAATCGATCTCGCACGGATTCGCGCCCCAAAAAACGCGCGAAATTGCAGAAAAAACGATTTTTGCTAAACTGAAAGCAATGAGCAGGTGCAAAAGTTCAAACTTAACATTTGTAACATTCACTGTAGTGCTTCCTGAGGGGCCCCTCCAGAGTTTGCAACTATTCTATGACCCTGCTATGACCCAAACAGCAGGCTCATAGAATAGCTACAAGTAGACCATAAAGGTCCTGTGAAAAAAAAATTCTCTGCAACAGAAAGCAATTTACAGATAAGGAAGGAAGCAGGTGCCAGCCAGACTGGAACTTTCTAAATAACTGACACATTAATCAACCCCAAATTAATTCATGGCAGTTGAAGTAGGGGAGGTGTGCTTGCTTTTTTCACCCCCCATAAACTACAGTGATAAACAAACCTAATGGGTGGCAGTGAGGATGTACCGGAGGGTGGCATAGGTGTCCCAGAGGGTGGCAGTGGTGAAACAGAGGGTGCTGTGAACCTGTGAGATAAACCAGACGTAGAAACAACATAGTCGCGGCCGTTGCGTGCCGAAAAGTAAGTTCGCAATTGCGAAATTGTCCCAAAATCGGCGCGAACGCTCGCCAACACAAAAAACGGGAAAATCCGCGAGAGTTCGCGTATCTTCGCGGATTGCGAATCCGTATATCCGCAAATTCGCGTACGCGAGATCCGCTAGATCCGCCCATGCTTAATAGTAACCAGGAAATTATAAGTCACAGTTCAAAGTTGTTTTCATCACCCGCTCTCCCCCTCTTTTTTCTCCCCTGTTATTTTTCTCTCCAGATGTCTATTGCCTCCTGTCGCACGCCCGTCCTTCTCTTCACCTGACTTCCTTCTCCCACACTTTCCTTCCACCTTCTTTCCGTCTCTTCTGCCTAGCTGCCTCTTCTCTTCTTTCCCACTCTTAAATCCCCCACTTTCTAGGGGCTCAATTTTAACGTGTGTTTGACGGAACGCTTATTAAAAAATATTAGCAGTTACAATTAGATAAGTACGTTTAACAAACTCGGGTATGGATTTTTTAAAACTGTAGAAAATTCTTTGGGCTTCAATAAAAATGAATTGTTGATTCAGGTATTCATTGATGAAGTCGTTTATATGTATGTGGAGTTCAGCCTACAACTGAGCGCTGCGTTGATGGGTTTGGCAGAAGGGAAGCCTCATACTATTGTTAAAGTTTACTCAAGGTGCAGCACAAATCCTGGAACACTTCCACCTTCTAACATAGAAATGTACATTTTAGTTGTTACGCTTTCTTTTTTCGCCATCTTAATTTTAACAGGTGTCTCACGGAACGCTTATAATGCGTCACTCGTTTTTCATTTCCTGCCCCCTCCCTACCTCCCTCTTGCTTTCATCACCCGCTCTCTTTTTTCGTTCCTCTGCTGTTCTTTTTCTCTCTAGCAGTCTATTGCCTCCTGTCACACGTCCGTCCTCCTCTTCACCTTCCTTCCCTAGCTGCCTCTTCTCTTCTCTCCCACTCTTAACCGTGCCACATATTTACACTCTCCTCAATGCAACACAAAAACACTCTGCATAATACAACTCAGTAACACATAATTATATGCTACATAATTATACTCCACTCAATGCAACATACACTCCTAATGATACCACTCACTGCCACATAATTACAGGCCACATAATTACACTCTACTAAAGGCAATATACACCCCACATAATACCACTCAATGCCACATAATTACACTACACTCAATACAACAAATACAAAACACATAATATCACTCAGTGCCACATAATACACCACATAATTGCACTATACTCCATGCAAAATAAATACACTCCACATAACACTCAGTACCACATAATTACACACCACGTAATTACACTATACTCAATGCACCATAAATACACTCCACGTAATACCACTAACACATTTACAGGTCACATAATTACACTCAATTCAATAAAACATAAAGACACTCCACATAATACCACTCACTGACACATAATTAAACACAACATGATTACACTATACTCAATGCAACATAAATACAATCCACAAAATACCACTCAATACCACATAATTACACGTCACATACTTACACTCTTTTTAACGCAACATAAATATACTACATGTAACACTCAGTACCACATAATTGCACACCACATAATTACACTACACTCAATGCAACATAAATACACTCCACATACCACTCAGGCCACATAACTACACGCCACATAATTACACTACTCAATGCAACACAAATACACTCAATATAATAACACTTAGTGCCACATAAGTACACGTCACATAATTACATTCTAATCAATGCAACAAATACACTCCACATATTTATTTATTTTGTCATTTGTAAAGCGCTCTGCAACCCTACGGGCACCACTATACCACATAAGTACAAAAAAAAAAACTTTTTTATATTAAAATCTGTTTTTAATCAGGTTGTTCAGTTGTATATAATATTGTCTTGGTTTTTATAAAAGTAATAAAGTAACAAAAATGTTTAACACTTTTCAACATAATGCACATCAGCCACACTGCTCTACAACATAGACCAAACTTCATGATAAACACATAAGGTCTCAAAAGTGAGACCTAATGGCTATGCCAATGCTTGTTGCATTTGTCATCCCGAGTGGGACAGGTATATTCAGACTTGGATCCAGATCTCTCCATGCCACTGGAGTCAAGCTATCCTGGCTGATGAGGTAAAACCCAGAAATCCGCTCCTAGGATGCTTGTTTCCAGTCCAGGGAAGACCTGGACTGGCAGAACTGGCTCGACTGTTCCCATTGGGCACAGGGTCAAGTCTGATTTGCAAATGGCGGGATTCAAACTGGAATGGCATGGGGAGCAAATAAACGATGGATTTAGGCCCAGATCTCTTTATTGGGGTGAATGTATGACATTGTTCTGCATTCTGTCCATCAATTGTTCTTTATGCATGCAAAGATAAACAGAAATAAATCAAGTAATAAATAAAGCACAACGTAACCCATAATGTCTCTTCATAAATGAACACAACATCACTCACATCTGTACCCTTTCCACCAAACAAAAACAAATCACACACTCTATCACACCCCACCTCAACTATCAAACCCCATAGGCCACACACATACCAGCTAGCCAGGCTGGCACACAAGACCCCACCTAGGGAATCAACCAGCGAACGTGCAGTAGGGACCAACACAAAGTTCTAACTTGCAACACGGATAGGTTATACCCTCATGATCACACCACACCAAATATAACCGTACAGAACATATAGCAAGAAGATGACCTACCCATCCCACAAAACACACAGAAACGGGTGACTTAACCACGGACAATAAACCACAAAAGGGTGACTCATCCACGAGCAGTCAGCTCAACAGTAACACCTAAAAATGAGTGACCTATACACGCCGGGTCATCTCAACTGTAACACCTATAAATGAGTGACCTATCTGTCCACAGCCATATCAATCGACAAAACAAGCAAATAGGTGACATACCGCAACAGTCGCTCCTCACACAACCTAAGAAGTATTACAGAACACATTTAGCCGCCACACCAAGAACTTCAAAATGCACATAAGCTTCACTCGAAGATGACTGAGCATGAAACATGACCCTAGCTGAACTGGTAAAAGCCACAAAAATAACTACAAACACAAAAGAAACATCACACTAAATATTGATACACCAGCTTTGTACAAATACATATATCACAAACTGGATGTTCAATGTGTCCGCTGTCCATATCATGTTGCTGCGCCTAATGACTGTCATATTTCAATGTCTCCATCAAAGTGAGCCCAACCAAAAAAGTCTACCTTGCCTTCTTCTGTCCACTATTGCGCCCTCCGGTGTGCTGAGCAGCTGTGTCTCCTGGAAACTGCAGCAGGACAGACTCATTGCGTTGCGTCTTGCGAATGACATCGCAGCTGTGCCTTGGAATCTAAGGATCAGCTGAACGGACTCGACAGCTGTCATTTGGACAGACCACTATTAGCGCAGACTCAGTCACATGCAAACTGGGACTAAAACAAAATGGCAGCACGTACAGCAGAAATGTACCTGATGGCTCTAGGTGCGTACACGCGGTAAACATCAAAGAGCAGCGGACAAATCAAAGCAACATCTGAGAGGCCCTGCATGTCGTCACTCAGCGCTGCCTTGCGACAAAGACCACAGTAAGGGATTGCGTGCTTGCCTCGCAGCGCATTGAAATGCCACATAGTTGTAACTGTAGCAATAGATAAGTTAAACACATTAGTCAGCTCCCAAATGTACACACACAGTGTTTTCCGCTGCAGGAGTCACGCCATTTCAAGCTACTCCGACACGAACAGCACACTAAAATTTTATTATAGGCACTAATTAACATCTAAGTGTGGAAAAAGTGTGATGCGGCAGCTATGATACCTGACTTTGAACAATAGCGTCCACCGTTAGATTCCCGGCTCCGGCGGCACGTTAGCCCACCACTATGTCACTGTGGGCAATACCTTGCTTAATCTTCCCGACTCCCCCGAGCGCCGGGACACCTCTCTGGAGGTAGCAGTACGCTTTACAAATACTGGCATTTTTTAAATTTATAACCATAGTGACATTAGCACGTATTTTTTTTCTTCTATTCTGAACGATTTTTTTTATATCTACTATTTAGAATCACGGCAATTAATAGATGTTTAGTCAAGAGAAAGAAAATGACACGGTTTGCCGGTCGAACAGATTTTAAGCTCTCCAATGTATGTACATATTAAGGAGCTTATACGTGCGAGGATAGAAATCGAAACCTTTACCACTTCACATTTTGTAACTTTTTCCAACATGTGCACAAGTTAAACTGTGAAAACGTGAGTACGTGTCAACTGTAAAATGTGACATCTAAATGGGCGGAGCCGTATGTTCCTTCCATAGACTATTCAATAACCAAAAAGTATATAAACCACACCAGTTGATCGATTAGTTTTGTTTTTGCGGGTTATGTACGCATGTCCATTCTGTGATGCAGGTTCCGTTTTCTTGCGTTGGATTCTTCTTTTGCGACAACAAAACAGATTACGGAGTTACAAGTTATTTGATTATGGCATAGCAGATATTTATATGTAGCTATTTGTGATTATTTAAAGATTTATATTTAGAAAAAAAGGTTGATTGTTTTTGCCATTTATATGTAATGTCAGCAGCTTGTATTCAGAAATAGAGGAAACAGTTTCCTTTTCCCGCTCCTTTGAGCTCATATAGTGTGACTTTGTATATTATAATATGGACACTATACTTGACCTCAGAGGTGTTGGTGACCCGTGGGCACGACGACTCAAGATTAATATGCAACATCAGCAGCTACTGCTTCTTAGTCGGTTTCCCCCCTGGGATCATATGGTGTGTGTGTATGTAGATTGTAATATTCACATTTATACTGACCTCAGTGGATATTATGACCGAAGATGCGAAGATGAAAGATTTCGAAGTCCCAGAGAAAAGAAGCTTTGAACATACTCACCACTGGAAAATATTTAATTATTCATCTTGTTTTGTGTTCATGACTTTATTTTCCTTTTCCTATTGTCTGGTATCAATGACATTCTGTATATTGTAGTACAGTGTCACTTTTTCAGACAACAAGAGTTGGAGATTTGTTGGTGCCAGGAGTAAAAAAAGATTGTTTGCATAGATACTTACTGAATGACTTTGATAAACCCTACATTTCTGAATGATATTTTGGTATTTCTCTTTTTCTCTGCTGTGGTTCCTATTCTCATTCTCCCTATAGAATATATAGGAATAGTAGTGTATATTATACTACTATCCTATATGTTCTTAAAGGAGTACAAGATCTCTTAACGGAGCAGTGAGCGACCTCTAAGCACTACGACACAACTTTCCAGAGTTCTACAGAATAGAAATTGTACAAATTTAGATTTTTTTTGTTGTGGTCCTTATTCTTGTTCTCCTGTGGAATACTATAAACTCACCCAGTATATTTTAATACTGTGACTTTATAGTAGTTCAAAGGGGTTGGAGATCTATCTGTGCGAGAAATTAACAACATATACTACAATTATTTCCGTTGATAACTTACTACCTCACAGTTTGTAACACTGCTAATGTTTTATAAAATAGTAGTTACTAAAAAAAATAATTGTATACATAGTGCTTCATTTAATATTTTGATAAAGTATACATTTCTATGTAATATGACGTCATTTGTATTTAACTGTTTTTTACTTGTTATGGTTGTTGTGACCTGTGATGTAGTGCGGGAGTGTTCTTTGTAGCACTTCTTTTCTACTTTATCTAAAAGTAACTGATGCCCTTTTATATTAACAAGAATATAGGGCAACACTTTTACAAACTATAGGCAACAAAATAAAGGCAGGGTGTGGCCACGCTTTAGGGATATTTTATGAATTGCATTTTTATTTGTCACCCCTCTGATATATACAGCTTCACTTTTCTAAGAAAGTATATTTGTGATTGCTTAATAAAAACAGTTTCAACCTAGACTGAAATTGTTGCAGCACAACCACACCTCCCTGTCAGAAAAGTAAACACCACATTCTAAGTAAATAGTGCTCCTGGGAAGTATCCCACACGTGGACTTAATAAAAAGAAGACCGCAACACACTCTGTTATTTTCCCTCCGTGATTTGTAGGCCCCATGCAAATTATATAAATGACCCTTAAAATATATTTAAAAAAACAATTTTTACCTTCACACCACCACCTTGTGACCACTGTACAGAGTTAATAGTGTTCCTACCCTCCCATCTACTACTTCTTTTTCCTATACTCCTTTGAAGTGCGTCACAAAATGGCTGACAACAGTGAACCGATACCAGCCAATAAGGAGCAAACTTGTACTCTGAACCCTTTAGTCAATAAAATGTCCATGGTGTTCTGCAGAGGGGGAGGGAATGGCTGCAGAAAACTTCTACTTTTAATGCTTCACAGCCAATGAACATTAAGCTTGGGAAGGTCCTGTTTGGAACACGTTACCCAATCAGATGTCCCTGCTACTCCGCGGAGGGAACAGCTAGCAACACTTCTACTTTCAATGGTT